>NC_056747.1:382623112-382665612 GCF_019279795.1 Protopterus annectens | reverse complement strand
ACTCTTGTCAGAAATATTCGGTGAGCAAATGGCTGTAACCAAGGAAATGATTCTTCTGAGCTAGTACACAGGATCTGAATTGCCTAGACACAGTAAGACCTCATTAAGTTTAATTATGTTGGTTGATAAAAAAGCAATTACTAAACAAAATGGAAATAAAAGTCTAAACCAACTGTATCCAAAGTATAGAATATTATAAAAGAAATAAAAGACGGATCTTTAGAAAAGGGAAGTAGCAAATTGCATTGAAATAAATGGAAATTGTGGGAACACTACATGAAGAACAATGTTCAGGAGGAGTGAGGTTTAAGGGGAGACAGGAATTCAGCAATTTATGTAATGTTGGACTGATGATAGAAAGAAAATATGTTTGATGTATAATGTATGTAAATGGGAAAATGAAAATGTTAATATGGATTGTGCTCTGTTAATGTATGCTTGCCTGTGTTTTAAGTTATACTTTAATAAAGGTGTTTAAGAAAATAAAAACCTTTAAACATTATTCATAGGACTGATATTGGGCCCTAATAAATTATAACTTTCTGGGTTAGTGAATTGAATCCAGGATCTTCTACAATCAGCATCCTCTTCCCAAACTACCCTATGCAGCCTTTATTCTCTTCAGGTATAGAATGGTATTATATTGTTCACCTTAACCTATATACAAAAAATGTGCAGGGGGGCGTGCTTATGTGCTCTCAGGCAATGTTATATGAATGTAGGCCTGATAATAGTTTAGAAACATTCCATCTGAGATGTAGTTCTCTCTCTGTTGCTTTCTCTGCAAGTAATATGTTAGTCTCAGAGTACTCTACATTGTATTAACTTGATGGCAGGAGGAGAGAATAAGAATATCTAGTCTGTCATTTTAAGTCCTAACTTTAATCTCTTCTCCATCCTTACCTTTCCCCCTTACACTTTTCCATCTGTCCCATGGCCTCTTCAATACCTCTGTGGATTCTGTCTCCACCACGCATTCTGGTAGTCCAGTCCATGTGCCTACAACCTTCTCTGTGAACAAAGGTAATTTTGGAGATCCATGGATTAGTTAGGTCCTACTATAGGCTGCCTGTGCCACCTCCTTTCTCCCTTCTGCCCTTCCATTTCAAAATAGCCCCATCACATCCCTCTTGTCTCTTCTGGTTTCAGATGAAAGGGACTCCAGCTCCTCTTGCCGGTGGTCAAATTAACTTGCTTTCATCCAGGATCTTTCTGGTAGCTTTTCCCAGAATATGTTTTAGCAGGCTGATGTCATTTTCCTTATATGGCCTCCAGAACTGCACACAGTGTTCACAGTATTGTTTGACCAAGACTATGTGGATAGGAAGCATTACCTCTTTGTTTCTGGGATCTACCCTCTGAGAATACACCCAGCATAACTGTCGTCCCACTTCGTTCGCATGCAGTCATCCAACCCAGGTGTGATCAACACTCTCAGAACCTCTTTGGCACTGTTGCTATCAGTTCCACTCCTCCCATACTAATGCTAACTGAAAGATAAACATTGTAAAATTTAAAGTAACAGTGCACTACAGCTGTACTCTATGCTTCACACTAGTCATGTGATGTTCTGTAGACACAACATTTTAGTTCAGTGATGGTGTTGACTGCAGTGAGCTCACAGTCACAAAATGCCACACTGATTGGCTACCCTGTCTTTGGGAGAGAGGGGAGTTACATGTCTCAGCCAGAAAATTTTTTAGATCTTTTTGTTTACTGTTAATGCGTTAAATCACAAATAAAGCAGGTTTTGGATTTATTATTTGATTTTACTATTAATGCGTTCTCAGATGTGAGGATAGTTTTCACTCAGAAATGAACCAGGATTCCTTAGCACTAGTTTCAACAGTCCACTTGACAAATAAATTCATGTCTCCCCTTTACAAACACATCGATTATCATTTTTATCACTCTCTTTTCTGTAGCTTACTATATGTAGTCCATGGCTGTATGGGATACCTTGAAGGATTTTGGGAGGCCTAGGGTCTTGGACTTTGACAATGAACCTGCTTGAAAGTGCACTGTCTCCCATAAAAAACAAGAATAGTTTGAGGCCCTGTATAAAAAGCATATATTGTACTATATAGAAGCAAACTGATTTCCTCAACATATACACTCACAGGCACACACACACACACACAGACACACACACACACACACACACACACACACACACACACACACACACACACACACACACGCACGCACACGCGCACACACACACACACACACACAGACACTGAGATTTTGATTGGCTATTTGCCCACCAGTACATTTTTTTTTTCATTTATTTAAGTCTGCATGTCCTCCCTGTGGCCGCGTGGGTTTTCTCTGGGTGCTCCGGTTTCCTCCCACATCCCAAAGACATGCAGTAGGTGGATTGGACACACTAAATTGGCCCTAGGTGTGAGTGTGTGCGTGTGTGTGCCTTCCGTGGAAAGTTGGGCGCCGGGCTGGCAACTCTACACCGTAAAACTCCACTGCCAATCATGAGCGGACAGATGATCCGCTGTGGTGACCCCTAATCGGGAAAAGCCGAAAGAAGAAGAAGATTTTAAAAGTCCTGCATTTGTGCAGGTTTACAACCAACCTGTACTCTGCTATCTGCATCAGAACCATCTGAGGCTTACAACCAAAATAAGACCATTATTGCTCATATTTCTGCACTTGTTAACTGTTATCACTGTTTTTGTTGATTATTTCTGCATTTTTACTGTAATTTTTGCCTGTTTTTCAATGATTGCATTTAAACCTGGGTTCAGGCCACTTGTACTGTGTAGTATAGACTAGCACAGATCCTGTTGTGTCTGTTTCTGTTTGTATTTGAATTGAGCACTAACCCCCAGCAGACTTTTTCTGGAGAGGGCCCTCTGCAACCTTGTGGCAGGAAATGTGTGGCTAGAGACCCATCCATTGAAGCTCGTTAGACTAGGGCTCTGTTCTGAGCTTTTGATTGGCTATTTTGCCCACCAGTCAGGTTTTTTTTATTTATTTTAAAAGTCCCGCATTTGTGTGGGTTTGAGTGACGCACAGCGCAGTGCAGTAACCCGCAAATCTGCTTACTGTTTGTCGGGTATAGGAATAATAAATTTTCCCTTGGCTGTAGTCTATTTTCCAGCATGGACTCTTTCAGTTTACAGATCAGTACAGCCTCTGTGGTACCCTCTCTAGATGTTTTCTTCTATACTAGTGGGTTACCCTAGCACAGCAACCCCATCAAGCCATCTCAGGTCAATCCCTGTTACCAAGCACACCTCTTACTTAGCACTATGGAAGGACAACACCCCAGCATTTCTCCAGCCCACCTCATTGAATTAGGCATCCTGAGGCAATGTAGCAAATTGCTTCATGTACACTGACAACTCACTTCACTTATGGTACTCAAACTCAACATGAGAGAGGTGCATCTACATAAAAACATAGAATCAGTGCTCCCTCCATCACCAGTCAGTATATCTGACTCCCAGGAGGTTGTCAGCCCTCCCATACCACCACCCGCACCCATCATGCAACCAGCACATAACCCCACATATGCGGAGGTCCTCTATAAAAACATACCCAAAGCACAGAGACCTCCCAAACACAAACATACCACACTTAGCTCACATGTAGATAAACACAGAACACATAGTAACACACATGCCAGTGTCTCACCAGGTAAGATATTAAGGCTTAATACAAAACCAAATGTACTAGTCATAGGTCACTCTATCGTGAGACACACTGATGTCTCACTCACCAGGCTGGATAAGGAGAAGGTCACGGTTAGCTGCCTATCTGGTGCCAGGATCCAGAATGTCACACATGCACTCAAGTCTCGTAGCAGCAAGTACTGTTATGACTTTGTCATAGCACATGTTGGTGTGAATGACTTGAGACATACCTTTCTGGACTACATGAAGAGAGAGACATGATGGAGCTCTTTGATTATGTGTCCCAGGCAGGTATGTTCCTAGCCTTAAGCAACATACTACCCTCCCCAGTATGATGCTGCAATACAAGCAAAAGATGATCAACTTAAACAATTGGCTTTACTTCTGGTGTCATTCTAAGGGGATCCAGTCCCTGTCTGCCTGGGATGATAGGGTTGATAGACCTCGATGCTTTTCCAGAGACCATCTCCACCTGTCACTTAGGTATTTGGCTTCTGGCAAAGGCTCTTGCTTCCTCCCTAGTGCCTTTTTTAGGCAATGTCATAAGTACAAAATTTCCAATGTAAATTTTCCTCAAAAGGCAACATCAGGGTCATGTTGTTAAATGCTAGGAGTCTTAACCTAAAACTACACTTGTTAGAAGCTGCCCTCACCTTGGAGGATGCTGACATCTGTGCAGTCACAGAAACCTTGTTCAAGGCTGTGGGGAGCACCCTGGCAATACTAGGTTACAATGCCTTCCACTCACTCAGACTATCAGATGAGAGTAGGAAATCCTAAGGAGGAGGAGGAGTATCTATTTTTATTAAAGTAGTAACCAACAAAGACATTGATGAAGGAGGCAAGGTGCTGACCAAAACTCAGAACCAGCAAAAACAAAGCACCAGTCCTTAGAGGTAAAAATACATAAACCAACGGTTAGAATGAACAGCTGTTTATTCACATACACATGACTTCATCAGATAGAGTAAGGATCCTTACTCTATCTGATGAAGTCATGTGTATGTGAATAAATGGCTGTTCATTCCAACCGTTGGTTTATTTATTTTTACCTCTAAGGACTGGTGCTTTGTTTTTGTTCATTTTTATTAAAGCCAAATACTCCTCTAGATTGGTACAGCTAAACGAGTCCCTCAAACATGTTAGTGACATTAAAAGTAACAATAGTGTCTGACCCCCACCCCCCCAGCTGGAACCAAACTAAAAAGTTTCTCCAAAGCTAACTATAATCTCTTAAGAGATTATATTACTAATTTCATAGCCCCTACCCTTACCTATGGCAAGGATACCTATGCCAAGGTTTAAATCAATGCCTTGAATAAATAACTCCACAGTTGCATCAACTCAGCTGTACCCAACAGGATAAAGTTAAGTTACTCAAGTAAGAACAAGCCTATTTGGTTGGCATCTGCCATAAACAGGCTGTGTAACAGGAGAAAGAAACTGCTGTCCAAAAGCAGTAGAAGATGGTCCCCAAACTCAAAGGGCACCCTTATTGGACTAAATAAGCAAATTAGATACCTAGTGAAAAAAATCCAAAGCTGACTACAAATCTAAATTGGCCACACTAGCCAAGGGTAATCACATGGCATTCTTTGGCAATGTCTGCAACCTCAAGGTAAATACCAGATTTGCACTGAAGTTGTAAATGGCACAGCATATGCTGAACCTGATGATATTGTTAACCTGCTAGCAGATAGGAACCCCCCCCCGTCACTGCCCACTATACCACAAGGTATTGCTCCCACAAGTCATCTCCCAGAAATCTATAAGTAACAGGTCCTTAAGTCCCTTTACAAGGCAAAAAAACATGGCTTCTATGGGACCAGACAACATCCTTGGCTGCGTCCTAAATTGCTTAAAGCAGGAGCTAGTGGCACCTTTGAATACCCTCTTTAACCACAATCTAAGCACTGGGTACATTTCTGCAGACTAAAAAACTGCCACTGTCATCTCCCTCCACAAAGAGGACTCCTCTGCTGACCCTGGGAATTACAGACTAATAAGTCTGGCCAGCTTAATATGCAAGGCCATGGAGAGAATCATCATGGACCTCATCAACAAGGATATAGGTGACCTCCAAACACCAAACCCATCCCAGTTTGGTTTAATCAGAGGGAAGTCGTGCCTTCTAACCTTGCTGGACCTCATCAACAAGGATATAGGTGACCTCCGAACATCAAACTTATCCCAGTTTGGTTTAATCAAAGGGAGGTTGTGCCTTCTGACCTTGGTGAACTTCTTCAAGACAGTCACCAAAGCCCTGGATGAAGGCAAAACTGTGCATACTGTCTATTTAGGCCTAGCAAAGGCCTTCAACACCATTCCCCACTCAGGCATCATTGATATCTTACCCAACTGAACGTAAACCAGTATATAGTTAGGTGGGTTCCAAACTGACTTGGGCGGCGCAGTGGTGCAGCGGTTAATGCTGTCGTCTCACAGCAAGAGGTTCTCTGGTTCGATTCTTGGCTGGGGTGCCTTCTGTGTGGAGTTTGCATGTTCTCTCTGCGTTCGAGTGGGTTTCCTCCGGGTACTCCGGTTTCCTCCCACATTCTAAAGACATGCGTCTGTAGCATTTCTCCCCGGGCCTCTGCTGAAAACAGGATCTGTGGAACCTAGTCGGACTTTCCCGGTCAACAAATGTTAAATGAATAAATAAAATAAAAACTGACTCACAAATAGAACACACACAGTTAAAACAGGGGACTCTTCATCCACCTCCAGACCAGTAACCAGTGGAGTACCACAGGGCTTGGTGCTGGGGCCCCTATTGTTTGGAATTTACTTTTCTGAAGTACATACCAAAACAAAAAGCATGTGGCTAACAAAGTTTGCAGATGACTGCAAGCTGGGTGCGATCACTGAAGCCCCTAATGACATTGTCACCCTTCAAGAATGTTTTACTCAAACCAACAATTGGTGCCAAAGTCAAGGGCTCAAACTAAATGCCAAAAAGTGCATCATCATCATCATCCCCTTCAGCAAGGGAGACATCCCTGTAAAGCACCACATTAACAACAACATCTTAAGTACCCAATCCATGGTAAGTGTTAAATAAAATAAAATTTCAATACACAGGAGGTTCAGGTTAAAAAGTTTACTAGTGTACACCAGGAGGCAAAAAACATACAAGTATAGAATTTTGTCTGACATGAAACAGGAAGCACACAATTTTATATAGGTTTAACATTTAAGCTATGCCCACCTTACTGACGTGATATGTCACAGGGCATCTACATCACTTTAGCTTACAGTCCTCTATTCATAAAACTGTTGACACTGTATATTTAAAAACATTTTTCCTCTAGATACAATACGGCCTTGCTATCCAGCTGGTCAGACATAATGTCTTTCTGTAAAGTTACTACTTCAAGGTTTCATATCAGTTCGAATACAATAGCAGCTTCAGTCTTTTAATACACATCTTTGTTCTCTGTTACACTTTCTCACACAGCTGCGTGCTATCTCAGTAACACATATACAAGGCCAAATCATTCCAACAGGAAAGAGCAGAATATTTCATTATTTCACACATTTAATTTCCTGACCCAGCAGATAATCACTTGTGAAAAGCATAAACATTAAAACTTGCTAAGCTAGCATTCTGCCAGGGTCAAGAATCAGCTTTGCTTCAAGCCACACTGCAGTTTCAAAACTACTTACATTTACACATGAATTAACCTGTACTGTTATATGATTAATAGAATAAAATGCATTATATACTACTTTGCATTTAAACTAGCATTTCTCATATATTCAAATACACATTTTTCTAACATTTTCCCCCCTATTAATACTTTTTATTCTATTTTGAAGTATGCATAGTGTCATTTCATCTCCTAGCCTTTTCCACTTAGGATTTTCAGCTAGGTGAGTCATTCAATCTATACTTCAGAAAAAATGTCATCTGAGATCAATCTTTCAATCTCAATATCTTGGTACAAAGTTTCAGTAACAGATACATCAATAAAATCTTTGATTAATCTTTTCATGTAGGGAATTCCATAGCAAACACATGCTCCTATTAGGAGTATACCCACACAAATGGCAATCAGAATATTCATTAGGATAGAACCCCACCCCCCAAACAGATTCTGGAAAAAGTCCGTCAGTGGGTTTGAGTCTGGTTCAGTCATGGCTGATACTTGCTGAATTACCTCTAGGTGGTTATTGATCTCATGACAATTGTCAGGAATATAAGCACAGCATTCTTCTTTGATAAGTGCGCACGTACCACCTCTCGCCGCTAGGGTGAAGTCAAGAGACATTCGATTTTGTATCACAACAGTTCTCATTGCATTTAGTTCATCAGTCACCAGTTCTAGGGCAGAAAAAGTTGCATTACTCATTACTTCGAGAAGTTTCGACAACTTCCTCAGCTCCCAGATCGATTTGACTGCTCCAGAGGCTGGGAATATTCCTGCCCATGATATAACACTGTCACTCAAGTCCATATGAGTCAATTCACTTTTGTCTTTTACTGAATTGTGGTCTTTCCAGCCAGCTTCGATCTTTCCAACTGGATTCACAGGTTTTTCAACTAGACCTTCGGGTTTTCGGGCTGCTTCTCTCACTTTTCGTATCTTACCCAAAGGTAATTCTGCAGTATGTCTTATTGCCGGAACCAAATAACCCAAAAACAACTGCCGGACCAATTCTCAGGTAACCATTTATATGCCTTTTTCCCACAAATAAAATAGCAGTTTTCTACTTTAGTACTAATACGCATCAGCCCTGCATGAAACATTTTCTGATCTATAACTGACAATTGTTTAAACAAAACTGGATTTTTGCGAATGTCATTCATAGTTGTTTTCAATGAGTTCAAATACGAGTCATAATTAGTATTGCAAAAAGTATTTCCATTACCATTCTTAATATAACATCGGTAAGATATGGTTATATTACAATTGCTCCAGCCCACCTGGAGGGTATCATTTTTATAGAAACGTACAACTCCTTTTTGTGTGACAGGTAAAAATAAAGCTATTTTGTCCTGTGATCTCACAGTTCCTGTATTGAAAAGTAAATTCTCCCAAGTCTCATTTATCCCCAAATGGACAGCGGACATTATCAGTCCTCTATATGCTGTTGGTATGGCTGTTCAAACCCAACAATTTGAAATGTTCATAGTCTCTGCATATGCACGTTTCATGGCTAGGTATGTGTTAAAATTTGGATGCTAGTCTATAGATGTTTCATCACACCTTCCCACTTTCACTTGTGTGGTTGTGTGTAGGATAAACCACAACAAGAGGAAAATTGTCACAATTACAGTCAATAAATGTACACTCAACAAAATGATTATGCAACATCTCTGAGGTTGATCTAAATTTCTATTCGCTTTGTTTTTGGCCATCTCGGTCTGGTTGTGTATCAGTCACAAAGTTTTTATCAAGTTGAAAGTTCTTTACCGGTTTACAATGCGTCAAATGAACCCAGGACGTCCTCTTGGCAACTCTGACTGCAGTAGGCGTTGCCAACAGAACCTGGTACGGTCCCTCCCACTTTGGACTCACCCAATTCTTCCTTTTCGTCACTTTCAGCCAAACCCACTATCCTGGGGCCAAGACTGCTTCTACCGGTCTGGTCTGTTCCTTATCTGAAAAAGAGTTAAACTGCAAAACAGATTTATTTGTTAACAGTTTCCTCATATAACTAGCTAATGAACTGTCAGCCTCTTGCTCTGCAGGCATGAGAGCTTTCCACTGAGGCACATAATATGCTCTCCCAAAAACCATTTCAAAGGGAGTCAAACCCTTTACATTTGGAACCGTTCTCATACTCAGCAGTGCTAAAGGCAGACAGTATATCCAATTCTTTTGGGTTTCCTCTACTAGCTTCCTAAGTTTGCTTTTTAGGGTACCATTGTACCTTTCCACCAGTCCTGCTGACTGTGGGTGGTAGGCACAATGGTTCTTTAAGGAGATACCAAAAAATCTACCAAGTTGGTGGATTGTCTGGTTTACAAAATGTGTGCCATTGTCACTATAAATCCTTTCCGGAATGCCAAATCTAGGGATTACTTCTTTTATCAGGGCTTTCGCCACTGTTGCTGCATCCAGGTTTTTGGTTGGAAAAGCTTCTACCCATTTAGAAAACATGTCTACAATAACTAAGCAAAACTTTTCCCCTTCACATTTATTCAATTCTATGAAATCCATACAAATAGTATGGAATGGGTATGGTGGTATAGGAAAACTTCCTTGCTTGGTTTTAAATGCTCCTTGTGCATGGTGCTTGTTACAAGTATGACAAGCTGCACAAAATTTTTTTGTGTAGTTTGTGTATCCGTATGTTTGGAATATTCGGTTTACTAACTGTACCATCCCCCCTGTTGAGACATGGCACTGCCCATGGCTCAACAAAGCTGCATATCTAAATAAATTAGACTGCAATATCGGTTTTCTTTCTTTGGAAATGTACAGTCCATTCTCAAGAATTGCACCTCGTTTTACCCATTTTTGTTTCTCTGCTTTTGTAGTAAGCGTCTGCATTGTTTTTAATATGTCTAAATCTAAAATCTCAGAGGGTTGTAATTCCTCATTTAAAAGTAAAGTTTCTGAGTCTGAGGCTGCTTGCTTTGCAGCTGCATCAGCTCGCATTGCCTTTGAAATCTTATCCTGCTGTTTTGTATGAGCTACACATTTACAAATAGCTACTTTGGTAGGTAACTGAATAGATTCTAATAACTCCAAAATAAATTGCGCATGATTAATAGGTTTTCCACTGGATGTTATCATTCCTCTATTTTTCCATTGTTGTGCAAATACATGTACTGTAGAAAAAGCATACTGACTATCAGTATATATGTTCACACACTTGTTTTTTGCTAAAGTACATGCCCTCATCAAAGCTATCAATTCTGCTGCTTGTGCAGATAAGTTGTGTGGTAAGGATTGAGCTTCTAAAATTTCAGTGTCTGTAACTACTGCATACCCTACCAGATTCTTCCCTGTAGGACCCCTTCTGCATGAGCCATCCACGTAATATGTCACCTCGGCATTATCCAAGGGCATATCTGTGAGATCTTGTCTAGGTAAAGCTAACTGTTCAATTTCCTGCAGGCAGCTGTGTGGTGTGCCATCCACAGGAGTTGGGAGTAGTGTTGATGGATTTAATGTCGTACATCGTTCAATTGTCATATGAGGTTGGCTCAGCAGTATAGTCATACACGAAAGATGTCTAGCAGGGGAAAGGTATGCCACTTTTTCTTGCAGTAAAATTATTGCAACTGCATGAGGCACTCTCAATGTGAGAGGGTGGAATAACACCACTGAGGCCGAAGCCTGTACTACCATTGCAGCTGCAACTACTGCTTGTACACAGTGAGGCAAAGATCGTGCCACTGGGACTAACTGTGATGAATAATAGGCTATGGGGCGTTGCTTATCCCCATGTTGTTGCATCAATATTGACGTCATATATCCTTGCTTACAATCTACGGTCTGAAAAAAACGTTTGTGATAATTTGGAAGTCCTAAAACTAATGAAGAAGCTATCAACTGCTTCAACCTGCAGAAAGCCGTTTCTGCTTCGAGTGTCCATTGTAAGATATCTTGTGCTGCCATTGGTGTCTTATATATCAAGTCAGTCAGTGGAGCAGATTCCAAAGCATAATTTGGTATCCAGCTCCGACAAAAATTAGTTGTACCTAAGAAAGACATCATTTCCTTCTTGGTTGCTGGTTTAGGTGCTTGCAAAATTGCTGTTTTTCTTTCCTCATCTAGTATTCTACCTTCATTGGATATTACATATCCCAAGTATCTAACTTGTTTTCTCCAAAGTTGTAACTTACTTTTGTTTACTTTGTGTCCTTGTGTTGCTAAAAATTTCAATAATGCTACAGTATCCTCCCTGCACTGTTGCTGGGTGGGGGCTGCTAGCAAGATGTCATCTACGTAAAGTAGAATTTGACTACCTCCCGATGGGGTAAACCCTGCCAGGTTGCTAGCCATTTCTTGTGCAAATATTGTTGGACTCTCACAATATCCCTGTGGTAGTCGAGTATATGTATACCTTTTACCCTGAAATGTAAATGCAAACCAATATTGACTATCAGGATGTATAGGTATTGAAAAGAAAGCATTGCTAATATCTACCACAGAGAAATATTTCTGTTGTGGTTCTAAATCGTTTAACAAAGTATGTGGGTCTGGCACCGTAGGTGCTCTAGGTATTACTGCATTATTTACAGCTTGTAAATCTTGTACCATCCGCCATTCCCTGTTTGCTTTTTTAACAGGAAATAGGGGTGTATTACATGGTGAATCAGGAGATTCTACCAGTACTCCTTCTTTGAGTAATGCTGCTATTATAGGCTTAATTCCTATTTCTGCATCCTTTCTCAAAGGGTATTGTCTTTTCTGTGGTCTAAAAGCTGACTTTGGGGTAATTGTAACTGGTCCTGCTGTTCGAATAAGTCCTACATCTGACTTGCCTGTTGACCAAAGAGTTGTTGGAATTTCACATAAAGCCTTTAATTCTTCTTCTAATAAGAACGCTAATCAGCTGTCCTCGCTAGATTGCAAGTGTACAGCTGGATGTGTCTGTGTCAACCAGTTCAGTTTTTGTTTTTGTATCCCTTGTTCTGATAGTTCTAAATCAGTCTGTTTCTCCTATCTGGTTACTTTTTCTCCTAAGTCTGCCCATTTGACACTTTTGTTCTTTGTCAAGCTGACATGTGGTAACCGATTTGATCTATACAATGCAAGGAATTCTTGAGGTAACGAACAGCTAACTACACTGTTCCCCTCAGTATCCCAGTACAAAGTACGCAAAACCAATCTAGTCGCACAATTTCTAAACAATTCTTGCTCATACTCTATCAGGTCCTGGTGTAGTACAGTAGTATAGAGTACAGTGTAACAAATGCTGCCGATCAGTGTCAAGGGAGGGGGCTTTACTGATGGCTACATTCATCAGTTCCTCGGTTACTGCCCCTGGACCAGTCGTGACTAGGTCCTGGCTGTACCAGTAAAAAGTTTCACCCTCCGATCGCACTACAAAGGTATCCATTTGTCTCTGTGCCTCCATACCTTGTACAGTTGGAACTACTGCTATACCAAATATCTGCATAAGGTCACTGCCCAATAGGTTTACTGGACACTTTGCAGAAACAACAATTTTACTTCTCTGGGTCATACCTGAAACAGGGTCAGTTATTGCTATATCATGGGAAAGTGGTTCCCTGTATAGGTGTCCGTTTGCTGCTTTTACTAATATATAATCAGGTGATTCTGAATGTTCTGGTAACTTGAAGGGGTGTATCAAAGTCCGTGACGCTCCTGAGTCACACAGGAATTTGACTTCCCTTCCCTCCACCAGAAGTGTAACTTCCGGTTTCGTATCTGCTAAGTAGAGCTCTAGGCTCAATAATGCTAAGTCCAAAATTTCACTTTCTTCATCCTCCATATCTACTTACACTTCGTCTACTCCTTCTATCACATTTACATTCGTTTTCTGTTTAGTAAATTTTCTTGATGATTTCTGACTTTCACATGATGTATCTTCACTATCATATAGTCAGTCCTCATCTCCCTTATCTTATGTGATTACCTTTTTGTTTTGCCTACAATCCCTTGCTAGATGTCCCTTTTTCCCTTGCTAGATGTCCCTTTTTCCCGCACTTGAAGCATTCACCTCTCTTTTTCCTCTCTTCAAAATCTTCTGATCGCTTGTCAGACTGTTTGTTTCCCTGGGCATTCTTCTTGCCCTTTTTACCTGACTGTAATACAAATACTTCAGCTCCGTCTTCAGCAGTGAAGACTTGCGCCTTCTTTTTCTTTTTACTATTAAAATGTCTTTCAGCATGTCTAGCGTATTCGAGTAAGGCTTGTAGCCTCCCTGTTCGATGGTCTATCATATGCTTCGTAATTAAGCTACTAATAGGTGCAATGCAACCTTTCAGAAATGCATTTTTTAATTGTTGTTCATACGGGGAATCATTTGTTTGGTTCTCAGGAACCGACATACCACTATGATTATTAAAACATTCTAATAATCTAGCATAGTACCCATCTATTGTCTCATTTTCCTGTTGTATGCATTGATTAATGCAAGTCCAGTCTGCTCTAGGTTTCCATTTCTCAGAGATTCGGTCTGTCAGACCTTTCATTCTATTGTCTAACTCTGCGTCACTATGTGGGAGTGGTCTAAGCTCTGCATTACGAGGATTCCAGGTGCCACAAATCATGTGCCAATCTGGACCTATAATTTGTCTTACTACTTTTTCTACTTCTTCCCCATTCAAGTGGTAACTCAGTCTCATGCCTTGTAAATCTTCTAAAAATTTTGTAAAATTAACATTCGGATGGGGGATTCCCTCAGTAGCCTTCCGGATATCTTCCGGTGTCCATGGTCTATATACTAAGAGTGTTGGGTCCTGCCCTTCCTGTCCTGCCTGAGGATTTGGAACTTCTATAAGTGGGCATATTTCTTCCTCACTCTCATCCTGTAGATTTCTCTCTATTTGGTATGATTCTGTGTCCCTATGTGTTTTACGTGTTCGGGACCTAGTTTCAATAGGATCTCTAACAAATGGTTGTGGTCTTGCTGAAACTTCAGGATAACGTGGAGGCGGACCAGCCTGTCCACTCGCTTCATATCCTGAAAAGGGTAAGGGAGGGGGCAAGGGAGGAGGAGCTGTCGCTATTACCAAGTTATTATCCTCTTTGTCTAGAAATAATGTTTTTGAATTTTTCAGCTTCTGCTCTCTACGATTTGCTTCCTCAATCCACCTGTGTGCCTGAGGAATGCCTAATTGACGTTGCTTTTTTGCCTGACCTCCTGCATCAGATTTAAGCTGTTTAAGGAGTTTATCTAGTGAAGTTTTATCTAGTTTACCATCAAATTCATATTTATTAACCCATTTCATATAATACCTAACGTTATCAGAACGTTGTAATTGCATGTATTTTGCGTCTTTGGTTAGTGGCGGATCTCGCGATGTTTTAGTGCACTGATTACCCATGTCAAAGAAAATGTTACGTAACCCTTTTTTTATCACGTGATATCAAGTTCTCAGTTCCTGTTCACAGTTTATCTAGAATTACTGCCTACCTTATTCTGTTACCCTGATCTATGACCAAATACATGGTACTTCCTTTTGTCCCTGATCTGCAAAACAAATCTTGACAACAATATACTGTAACCTAGTCCCTGATCTAAAACAGAAAAAAGGCAAATTCTTCCTACCTGAGCCTCTGGTATTGAGAAAGTCCAAGTTCCGCTTTTCGGCCACAGATCAGAAAGTGGCCAGCCTCTTTACACGACAATTCAGTCTGAGGTCTTTTCACTCAAGAAGAACCATTTCGGTAACTTCTCCTGCACAGTATTCGACCACCGATACGCTCTGATCTGCGGCTTACCAAGGGAATTCCGGTCCAAAGGACCAAACTGTTAAATAAAATAAAATTTCAATACACAGGAGGTTCAGGTTAAAAAGTTTACTAGTGTATACCAGGAGGCAAAAAACGTACAAGTACAGAATTTTGTCTGACATGAAACAGGAAGCACACAATTTTATATAGGTTTAACATTTAAGCTATGCCCACCTTACTGATGTGATATGTCACAGGGCATCTACATCACTTTAGCTTACAGTCCTCTATTCATAAAACTGTTGACGCTGTATATTTAAAAACATTTTTCCTCTAGATACAATACGGCCTTGCTATCCAGCTGGTCAGACATAATGTCTTTCTGTAAAGTTACTACTTCAAGGTTTCATATCAGTTCGAATACAATAGCAGCTTCAGTCTTTTAATACACGTCTTTGTTCTCTGTTACACTTTCTCACACAGCTGCGTGCTATCTCAGTAACACATATACAAGGCCAAATCATTCCAACAGGAAAGAGCAGACGATTTCATTATTTCACACATTTAATTTCCTGACCCAGCAGATAATCACTAGTGAAAAGCATAAACATTAAAACTTGCTAAGCTAGCATTCTGCCAGGGTCAAGGATCAGCTTTGCTTCAAGCCACACTGCAGTTTCAAAACTACTTACATTTACACATTAATTAATCTGTACTGTTATATGATTAATAGAATAAAATGCATTATATACTACTTTGCTTTTAAACTAGCATTTCTCATATATTCAAATACACATTTTTCTAACAGTAAGATATCTGGGCACACAGGTTAACAGCAACCTCTCCTTCGACCATTATGTTTCCATAGTGGTAAGGAAAGCCTTTTATGTTGCTCATCTCATCAATAAGGCCATTGCCTCCAGAATAAAAGAGGTTTTAACCCCCCGTACTCTTTTCTTATTAGTCCAAGTATGGAATACAATGCAGCCTTTGGTATGTACCTCACCAGGCACCTCCAACAATTGCAGAGACCTCAGAGGTACCTTACAAAGAAAATTCAAGGCGTCCAACACCTGTACTATGCCGATAGAATAAATCCCTGTTACTATACTCTGTGTCCTACAGACTATTCAGGGGTGACCTCTGCTTGGTGTGTAAGGCAACTGCGGACCCTGCCCTGATGGAAATGCTACACATTAACCAGACAAATGGTACTTGCTGCACTTGCTCTAGCGACCTCAATATGATAAGCAGCATTAACAGAACCTGCTGAAGATACAGGTTCATCTCCCAGAGGCTCCCCCTACTCTGGAATAAGCTTCCAATCTTAGTAAAACAGAGCCCTTCACTGACCCTCTTCAAGCATAATCTGGATAATTGGATGGGAAATCGCAAATTCGCTCCTGGGGTTTTACCTGCGTCCCTTCTGGACAGGGGCAGCAGATGTTGAGTCAGGTCTGCTACTAATAGCACCACTAAAAGAGAGAAAAACTTGGCTTGGCTTATAAGGGTATCATGGCCATTAGCTATTAACCTCCTATAACAGATACACACATACACACAGACACACACATAAATACACATACTATAATATTGAAATAATTACAGAGATTTGGCTTAGTACATTCTTTTGTTTTCCCTACTACTACTATTCAGTAAAAACTGCAAGAAAGACGGACAAACTAGAGTCTTCAGTGTGTAGTACCTTAAACCTCATGTATTGAAGGCCCATGAAGACTCTAGCTTGACTAAGTCTTGCAGTTTTTACTGAATGGTTTCTCTGTGTGACCTTTTTACCCTTTGCTTTGATACTATTACTGTTGACATGCACCCAAATATATATATTCATTGGCTATTATCCTTCTTTAATAACCCGTATCCAACATAAAATTGATACTGAATAGTTATTTTAAGCACACATTTTCTGACTTTTCTTGGGCATGCCTTGGTGAGGACCATGTGGTTTCGTCACTTTCAGTTAATGCTATTTTGGAGGACAGCATATATTTTGTTTTGATTACAATGATGATTACTTTTATCACTCTTTTATGCAGGCTTGGATCTTGCTGTAGCCTATGGCTTTGTGGGTTGCTTTGAAGGATTTAGGGAGCTTGGACTGTATTTGCAGTGTTCTTTAAAATGAGGTTGCAGGTTGGAGTATGCTGATTTTTGCAGCACAATGTTGCAGACAGGAAGCAGGAACAGTTTTTGACTTTGGTTATTTTGCCCTTTCTACAGTTGTGCGACTGCAGACTAATTATATTTAGGGAAGGGAGTACAGGTGCATTGGGCTTGCCAAAAGCAAAATAAATAAATAAAAATAAAATATAAAAATTGTCAGTGATAGTGTCTTATACACAGATGTTATTTCATTGTGTTTGTTTCATTCCTAATGGATTCAATGGTTTGGTCTTCATTTATTTCACATGAACCCAAACATCGCCATTTGCAAAATGCTTATCTAAGTTCAAGCAGCTATACATGGATATATTCATGATGCGAACTGGCCACAGCTATGTGCTCCTGCATTAGCTGACCATCACGGTGGTGATGAAATGTCAATCACAGAATACCATAAAATATGAAATAACCTTCCCGTCAGCCAGTGCTTGTAAGTATGGATATAAGGTTTAAATGCAGTAATCTGTGTACAGAGGTTCTACTGTAAGACTTGGTAAAGCTGCCGTTAGACAAGGGCAGCACTGCTTAGCTACTCTGCCCAAATTCCATACCAGAGTTGACAGCTCCACTTCCTGTTTACCTTTCCTTTGTGCAGTGCTGTTGCACCTCATCTGTATCCAGTGCTGGTTTGACTCCCTCCACTGTATTATACCCTAATCACCTTCAGCAGCCAGCTGTCCTGTCTATGCACCACTCTCTTCCTTGACAAATATCTTATCACATCCGTCTCCAACAGCCTCATCCTCATGATATTATACTTCCTATTTCTTGTTTTCTTGTATACTAGAAAATGGCTTCTAATTGTATCTGTTTATCCCCTTAAGATACACTGATGCTCCATTTCAAGCCTCTAAACTTATATGAATATATATTCAGCTCCTTAAGTGTATTGTCACGTGCCATTTAATGAAAAGCCAGTACCGTCACAATCACCCTTTGTGTGCAGGCTTCTCAGTAGCAGTAGGCTTGCAAAGGAATAGTTGTAAGACAAATGCACAGCACACTGTCAGACCTTATTATTTTTCCTGTGCAGTGATGATACTACTTTCCCCTGACACAAGCGCCTGCAAATGCACACACACCACACGCATGGCACACTTTAATGCATCAGTTCACATTATTTGTTCACTACCTAAAAATGGCTATAAAGCATACAAGGCAGTCTTCTACTGTTTTGTCTTAAATTACCAAATGCTTTCTACTGTTCCAAAGTGGGCAAACTTAAGAAATACATGGCAAACATATTAAATCGCAGCTGACATCATTTGGTCATCTGGTTTTATTAGGCTTTTCTAGACCATGGACGGTATATCTGTTTGATGTGATGTGGGGGGGGGGGGGGCTGAGATGAATAATTAAAATTCTGAGAAGCATCAAAGATAATAGAGTTCCATATTTTATATATGCAAAGTGAGACATTTCTTACTGAGATTTGAAATTGTGTGTGATAAACCATATATTCAAGTACAAAAGGCTTATTTTCACTTTATTACCAAAACATACAGTTTGAAAATGTTTTTTTTTTATCATTTTGAGGTATGTCAAATATAGTATAGTTTTAGCATTCTTCTTCTTCTTTTGGCTGCTCCTGTTAGGGGTCACCACAGCGGATCATCTATTTCCATTTCTTCCTGTCCTCTGCATCTTGCAATGTCACACCAACCACCTGCATGTCCTCTCTCACCACATCCATAAACCTTATCTTAGGCCTTCCTCTTTTCCTGTGACCTGGCAGCTTCATCCTTAGCATCTTTTACCCAATATACTCTGCATCCCTCCTCAGCACATGTCCAAACCAACATAATCTTGCCTCCCTGGCTTTGTCTCCAAACCTTCCAACCTGGGTTGACCCTCTAATACACTTATTCTTAATCCTGTCCACCCTCATCACACCCAGTGCAAATCTTAACATCTTTAACTCTGCCACGTCCAGCTCTGACTCCTGTCATTTGTCAGTGCCACTGTCTCCAACCCATATAACATAGCTGGTTTCACTACCCTCTTGTAGACCTTCCCTTTCACTCTTATTGGTACCAGTCTGTCACAAATCACTCCTGATACTCTTCTCCACCCACTCCATCCTGCCTGTACTCTCTTCTTCACCTCTCTTCCACACTCACCATTACTCTGAACTGTTGATCCCAAGTATTTAAACTCATCCACCTTTACCAACTCTACTCCCTGCATCCTCACCATTCCTCTAGCCTCCCTCTCATTCACACACATATATTCTGCCTTAGTCCTGCTGACCTTCATTCCTCTTCTCTCTAGAACATATCTCCAACTCTCCAGGGTCTCCTCCACCTGTTCCATACTCTCCCTACAGATCACAATGTCATCTGCAAACGTCATAGTCCACAGGGACTCCTGCCTGATCTCATCTGTCAACCTGTCCATCACTATTGCAAATAAGAAAGGGCTCAGAACTGATCCTTGATGTAATCCCACCTCCACCTTAAATGCATCCGTCACTCCCACTGCAGACCTCACCACTGTCACACTACCCTCGTACATATCCTGTACCGCTCTTACATACTTCTCTGACACTCCCGACTTCCTCATACAATACCACAACTCCTCTCTATGCACTCTGGCATATGCTTTCTCTAAGTCCACAAAGACACAGTGCAACTCCTTCTGACCTTCTCTGTACTTATCCATCAACACTCTCAGAGCAAACATCGCATCTGTAGTGCTGTTTCTTGGCATGAAACCATACTGCTGATCACTAATCATCACCTCCCTTCTTAACCTAGCTTCCACTACTCTTTCCCATAATTTCATGCTGTGACTGATCAGTTTAATTCCTCTGTAGTTACTACAGCTCTTCACATCACCCTTATTCTTAAAAATTGGTACCAAAACACTTTTTCTCCATTCCTCAGGCATTCTCTCACTTTCCAAGATTTCATTAAAGAATCTAGTTAAAAACTCCACTGCCATTTCACCTAAACACCTCCATGCTTCCACAGGTATGTCATCTGGACCAACAGCCTTTCCATTCTTCATCCTCTTCGTAGCTGTCCTTACTTCCTGCTTGTTAATCCATTGCACTTCCTGATTCACTATCACCACATCAACCAACCTTCTCTCTCATTCAATATTTCAAAATAATTAGAAACTATTTTCCTTCTAAATATCAGGGAATTTACTGTTTTTGATGTTTTTTCACAGGACACAATTACCCAAATCAGGGCTATCTTGTGAGAAATGGGAAAACTGGTAACCCCAGAAGGTAATCTCTGTTTATCTGCCTGTCTGTTCAGCAGTGAGTAGCCTTTAGGAGCCTCACTGTATTACAGGAGCAAGAGAGACTGGATTTGCCAGTGTGTAGTTTAGCTAGATGGCTTGTTTTTTGTCTCAGCATGCCATATGATGGTGTTGCTTAACCCCAAAACTTCTAGTGTGGACTGTGTATTTAGTGGCAAAGATCTCCCATTCCTCTAACCTGGGAAGTCTGTCCATCCCTCTGTGCCTGCTGTCTAATTTTGGGTGAGGATCAATGTTATTGAGGGCTTCTTTGTTTAATACTGTTTCTTACAGGTTCTTATGAGTGCATGTTTGTGCTGAAACTCAGGCGACTAGAAGCAGATATAGCAGAACACTAACAGCACGGGGTAAGGGAAGGTCTGGGCCACACTACTACAGCACAGCAAGAAAAGGTCATGGTATGGCTAATAAGCACATGCGTGCTTTCGCTAGTTGTTCTAATTGTGGGTTGTTTCAGGTAATCTAATAGCTTTTTCATTTGTTAGATCATGTGTTACCTGTATTTGTAGATGGTTTGTTGGTTTGTATTTCTTTCTTTTTCTGCCTCTCTTTTTCTTAGACATGCATGTGTCTACATATTATATACTGGATATTTGAGAAGGTTAATAATAATTGGTTGTGCATGCATGGAATTTGCTGCTTCAGGATTTGTATATAAATGTATTCTACCCCCAACACCATCACGTAACTTCTCTAATTGGACATTTGGTCCATTTATTTTGTCTGTTACTGCTGTAGGAGGGCCTGCTGCATGACTACCCAAAAATTGACAGTAGATAAACAGTAATCAGTACATTTCATCTGCCTGCTCCGCTTAGGCACAACATCATTTACTCTGGATGCGCTGTGTCCTTCAAGCATGAGAAGAAACAGCTCTGTCCAGATATGTTGCGTCTAGCTGTAGGCAACCTCTGCAAATATTATCATCAATGAATCAAATGAGCATGTGGCATAGCTGGTACTCCATCCCCGCGTCAGCTCAGCAGGAGCATGGAAACACTGAGTACTTTGTTACAGCTGCATTTTCAACATATAGGTTTTGGCTTTATATGATCTAGTGGTAAGTTTAAGAATTGCTGCATGCAACAGAAGTGTGAAATAAATTCCAGTTATCTGCCAGGGCTATTAAATTCTAATTTAGTTATGGGACAAAAATACAATTTTTTATTTGCATGTAAATTTGGATCTGCCTTGATAACTACTGAACAGTTCATTATTTTTTTATAGAAAATTCCAAACCAGTCAGTCTTTGTTCTTCATCCTTCCGAATTTCACAGTTTGTTACCATTGTACTGGGCTCCAAGTTGCTCTAGCTGACTACAGTGTTTTATTAAAATAAAATGAAGACTTTTTATAAGACTAGACAGTGCCCACAGCTTACAGATGTACGCTGGGGTCTGGAATCTAGCCCATTAGTCCACTATGCCCACTCCCCACAGGAGACTGAATCTTTACATACTGGCTTCATTTTGCCTGCTGCAGCCCCTCTCAGGAGACTTGGTATTAGTGACACCAAGGTCCGGCATGCCTTGTGTATTTAGCTGCATTACCTTAGCAGGTATTTCCCATCTCTTGCCGAGTACTTACCTGTGTGCTCACCTTGCGAGCACCATGGTGACTTCTAATAGTACTTTACACAATCCTTCCAAATACCCCTAGGAGAATGGATTTTGTATCTTTAAAGTTAACCTCTCTCTACAGAATATTTCCCTGGTCCCATATCACCTGAGTAAATGAATATACAACAGTGACAGGAAGGACTCTGAAATTCCTTCTAATGCTTTGCTGCCAACTTCTACAGAGAAATACGGGCAATCTGCAAGACAGAATATACTTAATTTGGTGATGTTTCATCAGGGTATAGCAAAACCTTTCAATGAAAGTGGGCTTACCAATCCATCCCAAGTAAGTAAATAAATAATACTGTCATGGTTTGCTAGACAATTAAGTATTCCTTCTTTCCTGAGACTGGGCTCCCTCACAATTGATTATAAAATGTATCAAGAGTGAGATGGGGTTATAGCCCTCATATGCACAGAGTTCTGCTTCCTCCCACAAAATAAATAAGTAAATAAATAAATAAATAATAATCTGTTTTGCTACTGCCTAAGTAGGGTTTACTTAATTTCAATCCACTGTGATTTTTTCTCTACTTGATTGAAATGTTCTTTATATGCCCTGGGTTACATGACCGCTGAAAATTCCTACAGATTCTTACTACCTCTGATTTTGTCTTCTTCTTCCTCTTTCGACTTTTTCCTGGTTAGAGGTCGCCACAGCGATCACCTGTCCGCTCATGATTGGCAGTGGAGTTTTACAGTGTCGAGTTGCCAGCCCAGTGCCCAACCTTCCACAGAAGGCACACACATGCATGCACTCATGCCTAGGGCCAATTTAGCGTATCCAATCCACTTACAGCATGTCTTTGGGATGTGGGAGGAAACCGGAGCACCCGGAGGAAACTCACACGATCACAGGGAAGACATGCAGACTCTGCACAGAAGGCACCCCAGCCGAGGATCGAACCGGAGAACCTCTTGCTGTGAGGTGGCAACACTAACTGCTGCACCACCGTGGCCGCCCTACCTCTGATTTTGTCTATTCTTCCTAATTTACCTGTTCATGTGCTACTACCAGGGGCAACATCAGTGACAAGAAGGTAAACTGAAGCATGCATTCAGAGGTTACATGTAACAACATGGTGTAGAAGTTGCTGCAAGCACAGAGGTATGCCTCTATATATATTCAATGCACCCACTAAATCTTTGTCCTGTGCACGTGGACATTAACTGAAAACATGGATTCATAGGAAGTGGCAGCACATCTGTCTGTTGCTCTATTTATTGCTGATTGCATGTGCTCTGACTTTAGCTACATATTCCTATTGCTAGTGTCTCTCTTTCTCTGCTTGCTCCAATAGCTCAGTAAATGTTTGCAGAACTGTCTGCCCAGTGTGTCTGTATTTGCATAGTTACATCCAAGTTATAAGATGTGATTTCACTAGAGATGTTGCATATAACCCATCCATATAGAACTATGGTTAGGAGTGTGAACGTGCCCAACTGAAGTTTTTATCTTTTTTTGCTACTTTATCATTGATTTCATTTTTTTTATTTTGCTCTTTGTAGTTACCTGACAATCTACATATTTTCTAATTGTACTACTTATAGCAGATTTTTTAGAGAGGAGAAATGAAGGTGCTAAGAGTCATGCTGATCTTAGTATGAGATAACTATACTATTTTCTTTATCTTGGTTACTGATATCGCTTTATCCACAGAATCTAGCTTTGGTAATTTTTACAATTTTACAGGAGGTATATTTGCACAATGTTGCATATTACAATGGCTGGTGTATTCTGCTGTTTGTCTGACACTGGTTACCTTTGGAGCTTTTACATGGTTATGACTAGCAGTATAAGCACACCATGTTCTCATCATGCCTGTCACTTCATCAGAAGCAAAGCACTGTTTGTCAAGGCTCTTCTATAACTCGCAGTGGGTGATAAGTGAAGTTTGCTGGTATCTCACTTTGTATAGATATTTTACTGTCCTTACGGTGGCACATCAACTTTAAGGTTACTTTTCTGAAGGTTACAGTTTTGATGTGTCCAGAGCATTGTGGCTGTGAGCTGTTAAGCTGCTTTCTGTAGTGCAGAATTTGATTCTCTCAGCCTCCATTTGCCTACTGTTATGATCCATGTAGCATGATCACTTGAACTTGCATCACAACAGCTTAAGTTGTCAGTTGTCAGTTGCTTATGTCAATGTCACTGTCCCTGGAGACACATATGAGTGAGATCGTATTGCTCATACGTGTCCATCTGAAATGTTGGTCCAAGCTTTAGCAAGCCCTGTAATGCTGAGATTAAATGGCTATAAAAAGGACTTGGATATACCAAGTCCAAGATGGTAATTTCTCTGAATATTTCCTTTTCTCTGAGGTATGGCTATTTCTGAGTAGGCATGTATAAGTTCTGGGGTGCAAGGGGGGGGGGTCTTCCCTCTGCAAAAAAAAAATTTAAAAGAGAAGCACAATGTTCGACATTCACACTTCTCCTGCGTTTTTGTTTTTTTCATTGTGTTAGCACTTGGTATTGTGAGTGCAGACATTTCAATAGGGAGCCAGATCTTTAGTTTGTGGTCTGATCTCACAAACTCCACGAGAAAGAGTGTGGCAAACTTTACACAGCCTGTCTGTAATTGCTCTTTCTTCAGAAGGCAAAAACTTCAGCTCGACAATGGTAAGAGTGCAACAATGATTATTTTTTTAATGTTGCATTTGCTGGTATTGTCACAAGATCAAGTGCATGTGTTCTGAGTCTGTGCTTATTTGAGCTCTTACAATATGAATTTTTTTTGACAGGTTTTTGTGAAACAAGCTCAGATGACTCAAGGAGAAGTAATGGGCTTTCTTTCTTGATTATCTTGTATCTAAATCCTTAGAGGGTGGGTATTTCAAATGTTTTTCTCATTCCTTAAGAATTCTCCATCAGAAATAAAATTTACTGCCATGACCCAGTTTAAAATCCAGGCTTCAGTTTTAATTGTTTATCTTTAGTTTTGCAAGGTGTCCCATAATCTTAACATTCCGTGGTATTAGTTAATCTGATTATTAGTTAATGGTTACAGTTTATTATTCTATTCTTAATTGCTAATATTAGACGTTCTGAGTCTCTAATATGTATATCAACGGCTATGCCTGGCCAAGGAAGCCAAGACTGTCCTTGGCCATTTTACACATTTTCAAGCTGGAGTCAGCAGCTTTTAGTTTTATGTTCTGCCCAACCTCACTTCCCTTGTTTACTTCCCATTTCAGACAGTAGCACTAAAAACACAGTGTCTGACTGGGAAGGAGACTGTGTGAACAGTTGATATGAGAGTTTATGTCAATGGTCCTTCCTCTCATTTGACTAGTAGGGAATGTGTAATGTCACTGAATCCTGACCAGCCTTGACTTTCCCCCACTTCTCCAATAGCTAGGCAAAACTACTACTGACTATATATATATATATATATATATATATATATATATATATATATATATATATATACGGGTCTACTTTATTTGCCCGAACTTCCATTTGCCCGACACCCATTTGCCCGAGACCAAATGACCGAAATTTCATTTGACCGACACTTCATTTGACTGACACTTCATTTGACCGACAAGTATTATTGGCAAGAAAATGGGATATCCCCCCTCCCCACTGTAGTGCGACCCTGGAGTTAGAATATATAGTTGGGGGGTGTGGGGGTGTGGGGGGGGGCGAAGCCCCCCACTTAATTCATATTATATTGTTTAGTTTTGCTTTAATATTGCTTAGTAAAACAAAAGTAAGTGGGGGGCTTTGCCCCCCACACCCCCCCAACTATATAGTCTAACTCCAGGGTCGCACTACAGTGGGGAGGGGGGCATATCCCATTTTCTTGCTAATAATACTTGTCGGTCAAATGAAGTGTCGGTCAAATGAAATTTCGGTCAAATGGTCTCGGGCAAATGGGTGTTGGACAAATAAAGTAGACCCGTATATACATATATGCTGTCTTATCTCAGAGACTCAAAATGCCTCATATAAGTAAATGAGAATAAAATCATAAACTAACCATTTAAGAAATTAGTTAGTAAAAAATCACAGAGTATCAGGAAGATTATGGAGTAATTCACATAATAAATGATACACAGTTAAAAGTTCAAATGTGATTTCAAACAGGCTTACACAGTAAGTGAGGATTTTACCCAAAATGGCATACCTTTGAATTATGTCATTTTTTATAAGCAAACTATACCTCCAATGAATCCAGTGTAAAACAGTCCATCTCCAGTGAACATTGTTGCCATGGCTACCAGGAGCAGTTTACTGCTGTGCTTTGCATCCCTCGATTTTATTGGCACAATCATAAAACTCAGGCATGCAGAAGGTACTGAAAATTTAATTTTGACAAATGCTCATGCTGGAATGATTGTAACTAGAGCACAAATCCCAGGCACATTGAAAGGCTTATTTTATGTTTTAGCCAACTTGTAGGGGTCTCTGTAGTCTCATTTTTTGAACAAATTGAAAATATTTATAATTATTTTGCTGACATTTTAGAAAATGCGAGCTTGTAATGAATGAGTAAGTCAATCTTTATTTTAATAGATGCTTTTGTCTTCAAGTATTTTTTGAAATACAATGGGCTTGATTGTTTTATATTACTGGATGTTTCTGAATTATTTGTTGGTGCATTCACTCCAAGTCTTTTCCCTTTGTGGCTCGCTCCATGGGGATAGCCCACAGTGGTGAGCTTTCCTGCGGAGAAATTCTGGTGTAATTATTCACTTGTCACTGCAGACTATGGTTGCCAAATCTCACCGTGAGGTGCCTGATAATTATGTGTCTGAAGAACAGGAATCCTTAGATAAGGGTAACACATGTGCACGTGCACACACACCGCACACACACACACACACACACACACACACACACACACACACACACACACACACACACACACACACCATAACCATACTGCTGAAACAACTAATAAGATTTGGCTATGCCCGTGAAATGACATTTGTGACTAGTAAACCTTACTCCTGCTGTAAGAGCAAAATCAAAATAAAATGAAACTGTCTGCATAAAGTGTCATATGGACTAAATACATCAATATCTTTATTGCCATAAATGGTATTGCAAACTCTGATTTATTGCTTTTCTGCTTGAATATCTTTCTGCTACCTTTGCCATTTAAAGTATGCGTTACCTATACTCCCTACCATCTGTTCAAGCTAACAGTGTTCCTAATGCACAACTATTTTATACTTCTGTGTACTATTCCTTGGTTAGTACCTAGAGTAGAGTATACCTTTACAGCTCTTCATAATTTCAGTCTATTGACCATGTTTCCACATGAAACAAAATCTAATGATGTGGGTCCTTTTATTGTGACTTGACTTGAGCATACTGCTGGTGTGGGGTATCAGAATAGCATCCTGCACTGCTCCTGTGTCACCCCACATAATTTGAGAGCACAGTGGAATCTGCTGACAGCAAGGATAATCACATGACTGCCACAGGCAGGCATCAGTAATCATCATGTACTTCAGCTATTCCCCACTGTCACTCATTTAATGTTACTGCTGTGGGATGTGACTACCTCCCATAAGGCACACACATGCACATACACACACACACACACACACACACACACACACACATACGCACACACGCACACACACACACACACACACACACACACACACACACACACACACACACACACACACACACACACACACACACACACACACTCTCACATGGAAACACACAAACCCACACACACAGACACACACACACACACACACACACACACACACACACACACACACACACACACACACACACACACACACACACACACACACACACACACACACACACACACACACACTCACATGGACAGAACCACATACACACACACTCTCACATGGGCACACACACACACACACACACACACACACACACACACACACACACACACACACACACACACACACACACACATGCACATAACGGATTCACACATGCAAGCACATACACAGATACGTAATTCAGAAAGGAAGTGCTAGATATTTTCATGCTTTGCAGGTGCATACAGTGACGTCTTGTTCACAATCTGGAATGTAAGGCATCTGCCTTACAGTAAGATAATCACTGCATTGGACTTGACCCTGTAGATCATAAGTACAAGTCCATCATTCATTGCACTGGTGTAATGAGAAACACAGAATTCTGGCCACATGATATGAGGTGCATGAATATTGTCCACCTGGGGAGGGCACAAAATACAGTCTCCTGCTATGAGCTTGATTCTTTAAAATCGAAGAAAGATGCATGAATGAATTTCTAAAAGACAAAAAAATAAAAACATAAAAAACAAGGAATTGTGTAAACAGCTGTAAATTTGCATATTTCTACTCTCCGCTAATACACAGAGTACCAAAATGAATACGATAAAGGAAACAGTAATTTATTTGAAATGTAAGGAGGAACTGACTTTTTAGTCCCACTAAACATGGGTAATTATCACTTGTAGTGAAGCTTGGTGGTTTAGCCGATGTATGTCTCACAAGTGAAATGTTTTCTATACCTGTTAGTTCTTCTAATGCAGAATGACATGGGACTTCCCAAGGACAGACAGTACTCTAAGTTATACCCTCAGATACACAGCAACACAAATGAAGTGCCTTTATGAGCATTTTGTGACTTTTTACTGCCTTAATTGTTTGACGATGGTTACCTAGGCTACGATTACCTTCTTTCTAAGACTGTGAGCAGCTGATTTGTGGCTGATTACCAGTAGTGCCACTGGCTTCCTTTGGTTGACTGATTGGTCAGAAGTGTGGGAATGCTAGACGGCAACTCTCCCTCCTCCCGTAGCATACTGTGTACCCTGACAATCTCGCTGTGGCATGTTTGGGGTTACATGTGCATCCCAGTAACCCTGGAGATGACTGATGAGTTGCAGCCCTTGGACACCTTCTGTAACTGTCCTCCTCATTCTGATAACACCATCAGCTCCCAGTCCAAGCCACGTGGGACGCAGAGTTACAGCCTGTAAGGCTTATGTTAAACCTTAAGTCAAACAGCATTTGAACTGCTCTGGCATTTCTAGGAGACAAAAATTAGTTACCTTTTGGTCTCATACTTTTGCCTTTGACATTCTGCTTCGTACTCATATGTGCCGGTAGAAAATGCAATTGCCCCGACTTGCTGTTGTTGTTTGTTTTATGATAACATTTTGAGTTTATAATTTGCATTTTAATATTTTTACACTGTAGAACCATGTTATTTTTTTATTTTGTGGGTACTGATCCCACCTAACGGTAATGCTTATTTAATCAAGCTGTCATGCCATCAGTGTTGAAGTCTATTGACTCTTTATAGGCCTGCTGGGGCTTTCTGTGGCTGCAATGCTGGTTGTCATAGTTACCATACTCCCTCGGTACTGACCTATGACCCCTTCCTTCCCCATGGCACTTGTTCTGCATGTCAGAATCAGTGACAAGTGAGCACAAGCTGAT
Organism: Protopterus annectens; assembly: GCF_019279795.1. Classification (NCBI taxonomy): domain Eukaryota; kingdom Metazoa; phylum Chordata; order Ceratodontiformes; family Protopteridae; genus Protopterus; species Protopterus annectens. The sequence goes on along the minus strand of NC_056747.1, from coordinate 382,636,119 downwards.
TGTATACAGAGTGCCAAAACAGATACTCATTTCAGAATGGTTTTAGGTTACCTTATCGATTCAGAACTATTGTCCAGAAAACATAAATCAGAAAACAGTTTATTTACCCACAGGGGAGTAGTTAGATAGCATGTTTATTTCCTTGGTGCATGATTTATTTTGATTAATTAAAAATGCAGTTTGGTAAAGGGCAGAAAGCTTCACACACAGTCAGATTTTCTTTCATCTGCTGGTATCCACACTAACTATTTTTAGGATTCAACACATGGCATCAATGGCATGAAGACTAAGCCAATTATTTTCTTTATCTTTAAAAAGGTTTTCCCTCTCACCCTCTGTAAATCCATTCCTATGGCCCTTTAATATAATGGTGGAAACAAAGCAAAATGAGAGGCAGCACTACATGGAAAGAATCAATCCTAAAACACTGGATTAAAGGAATGCATAAAGGAAAGGTTTACAGATCAGTGATATCTGGCTAAATAGGTAGATAGACAGACAGATCGCAGATAACAAAAATAAATCGATAGATAATGCTGGTCTTAAGGATGGATAGCTTAAAGTAAGGTGTCATACCTTATTAAGTGTTAAAAAGAAGATAAAAGGGCCCCCCTCCTTGAACTTTCATACTATGAAATCTTCCTCTGAGACTTCTAACCAAGAGCGTATGTTTGCCAGCTTGTTCCAATTATTAAGCAGAGGACTTTCTCTGTAGTGTGTGTGTGTGTGTGTGTGTGTGTGTGTGTGTGTGTGTGTGTGTGTGTGTGTGTGTGTGTGCACGCACGTGTAATCTGACCAGTTTGTTCTGATTTAATTTTGTAGTTTTCTCAATTTGTTCCAAGTTATTTTTATATCAAAGATGTGGAGCTGGGTTGTGGTGAAAGCTGAAAGCACCATAGTGACAGCAACCACATTTTATGCTGAGCAAATAAATGAGAGACTATGAGTATGGTTGTTACAAAAAAATAAATAAATAAAAACAGGAGATATAAGAGGAAAAAAACAATGGTTAGGAGATGTACAGTGGCACAGAAAAGGGGTGGCCAATAACTGAGGGATAAGATCAAAACCTACAAAGCTATTTATGACTAAAAATTGCTAAATTTGTGAAGAAAACCACAAGGCATTCTTATGTAACAAACCTGAGAAATAATACCCAGCACTGCACTGATCTTATCTCTAATGGCATCATCCACTCCAACATAGAGGATACAGCTAACATCCCAGAACCTAAGAAATAATACCCAGCACTGCACTGAGCTTATCTGTAATAGCATCATCCACTCCAGCATAGAGGATACAGCTAACATCCTAGAACCTGGGAAATAATACCCAGCACCACACTGATCTTATCTCTAATGGCATCATCCACTCATGCACTGAGGATACAGCTAACATCCTAGAACCTGCAAAGTAATACCCAGCACTGCACTGAGCTTATCTCTAATGGCATCATCCACTCCAGCACTGAGGATACAGCTAACATCATATAACCTAGGAAATAATACCCAGCACCACATTGATCTTATCTCTAATGGCATCATCCACTCATGCACTGAGGATACAGCTAACATCCTAGAACCTGCAAAGCAATACCTAGCACTGCACTGAGCTTATCTCTAATGGCATCATCCACTCCAGCACTGAGGATACAGCTAACATCATATAACCTAGGAAATAATACCCAGCACCACACTGATCTTATCTCTAATGGCATCATCCACTCATGCACTGAGGATAGAGCTAACATCCTAGAACCTGAGAAGAATACCCAGCACTGCGCTGAGCTTATCTCTAATGGCATCATCCACTCCAGCACTGAGGATACAGCTAACATCCTAGCAGAGAAGTTCTGCTTCATCTTCTCACCCCTGCCTGTCACCTCCAAATTTCCTGAAAGAAAGAATCTATCCCATCCCAAGAAGTCACCTCTGACTAGATACAAAAAGAGCTTTCCGGGAGCAAAACACCAGCTCTATGGGTCCAGACAACATATGGGCTGTTGATACATTTTATTTATTTGAATTTGTTAACTGGGAAAAAGTACTGATCAAAAATGGCCAATTTATTCTCAGCTTGGGGAAGCTAAAACAACAAAAGCAACAAGAACAAAGAAATATGCAGTATTTGGAATCATAAGACCCTCCCCCCTGCATTGGATTGCCTCCTTAAACTATTTAACAGCAGCAACTCCATTTGATATATATATATATATATATATATATATATATATATATATATATATATATATGTCAGAAATATGGAGAATGGCAGTAGTTGTGCCCCTCAACATGGGAGGCCCCACTACAAACCTAGGCAACTACAGACCTATCAACCTCACCAACATAATTAGCAAGGTGATAAAATGAAATGTATCATCACCACAGTCCTCATGAAGAGGGGCATAGGGAACCTGCAATCCGAAGTCACAAACCAATTGGTTTGTAATAGGTAGATCCTGTATAATATGTATTTATTTATTATGTTTATCTTTTGTTATCTGGGTTAGTTCCCCTAGATCAGTGGCCTTCTTTCAGGACAGCCAAAGTGGTGTTCATACTGACTGGGGAAAAATGGCCAGGGTATTGGCAAAATTTCACTGCTCCTTTTAATACACATCATGGGATCTTTTACACCCACCTGAGCTAGCACTGAGTCAAGTAGATGGAACCTCTGTTTAAAGTCTAATCCAAATGACTGAACATTCAGGAGTGCAGCAGCCCCTTAGGCTGCAGTATCAGTAATGGAAAATTAATGTAAGTAGTTGGAATGGGAATAGAGCCCACTGCAGTGTCAGTAATGGAAAATTAATGTAAGTAGGTGGGATGGGAATAGAGCCCACTGCAGTGTCAGTAATGGAAAATTAATGGAAGTGGTTAGGATGGGAATAGAGCCCACTGCAGTTTTAGTAATGGAAAATGAATGTAAGCAGTTAAGGTGGGAATAGAAACCACTGCAGTGTCAGTAATGGAGAATTAATGTAAGCAGTTAGGATGGGAACAGAAACCACTACAGTGTCAGTAATGGAAAAATTAATGTAAGCCATTGGGACGGGAAAAGAACCCACTGCACTGTCAGTAATGGAAAATTAATGTAAGCAATTGGGTTGGGAATAGAACCCACTGCAGTATCACTAATGGAAAATTAATGGAAGTGGTTGGGATGGAAATAGAACCCACTGCAGTGTCAGTAATGAAAAATTAATGTAAGCAGTTGGGGTGGGAATAGGCCCCACTGCAGTGTCAGTAATGGAAAATTAATATAAGTAATTGGGATGGGAATAGGACCCACTATTTTCTGATCTACCAGCATTAAAGGTGTGTGCTCCCTGTAGTGCCACCAATACTGACATTTAAACCTCAGACTTATTAAACCTTGATAACTTATTTGAAAGAGTCACAGGAGCATTGGATGAGAGAAACTCTCTGCACATCAGCTTACCTTGATTTAATTTAGCCAATACCTTGGATATTATACCTCACTGTGGATATTATTGACAGGCTGGTCACTGCCAATTTAAATCCTGATATAACATGTTGGATTGCCAGCTGACATACTGGCTAGAACCCATTCTATTAGAGATGGTGGCACACTATCCTCCAAGAGACGTGTCACCAGTGGGTGTATTGCATGGCTCTGCTCTGCAACCAGTTCTGTTTTGCACTCAATTCTCTGATGTCAAAGCCAAGATAAAGGACATAGGTTGATTAAATTCATGGATTACTGCAAGCTTGGAGCCATTATCAATGTAACTAAAGACATTCATATCATCTAATAGGGCCTGTCTTAGACTAACTTATGGAGTCAGATGAAAGCAAAGAATGTAGCATCATACAGTTTGGGAACAGGAGCTAAATAACACCAGCTGTAAAGCAGACAAACCTAGGCACCTCTGTGGATTACAAACTAACATTTCACCACTACATAGCCACTGTCATTAGAAAAGCCTTCTGCCATGTCCAGCTGATTATTAAGGGCATCTCCTGTCTGCCCAAAGATGTCAATAATTGCTTGAACCTTGACAGCATTAAGACAGTTGCTATGACATGGAGTTGTGAAGTATGTAAATAGTATATTATATGGAAAGAGAAAGAGTGGTGGAGATATATGAATAGTTCTGAAGCAAATAAAGAATAAGCCAATGTGTTTGAAGGGAAAATTGTAAGAAAAAAAGTTGTTATAGCGTCATTGAGAAAGTACTCGGGGAACTGAGCTGTCTTATTAATTATATATTATAAAATGACAGGTCATTGTTACTCAAAAGTGTGCATACTGATTGGGCAGACCATCCAACTCGATTCTAAATCGAGATTATACCAGGTGAAAAAGTCTGGCCATAAAGTACCATTGAGTGGTCAGACTTTTCTATTATTATATGCTACAGAGGGCAGACCAAATACAAGAAAAATCAGGTACATTTTGCAAAACTAAAGAAGCAGGCGTACCTGATTTTCCTTGTATTTCTGCAGTCATGTCAGATTGTTGTACCTCTGGGCAGCGCTGATTCTTTTTTCTCCATTGCTTCTGTTGAACAGCACCGATGTACTGTGTAAGAGTGGGAACTTAAGTCTCATACACACGTGCAGTATGACAGGAAACATGGTAGAACAGGAAACAACCAGGAGGAACACTACGGCACCAATATACAAAGACATTACTTAAGAAAGGTGAGCAATTTCTTTCTTAAATAATGTATTGTATAATAGCAATAACTGATGAGTGAGTGTGGGTATATGAGGATTTACCCCACATATGTCTTTGTTTAATCACTTGGACTTTGCCCTTCTGATCAAACCATGCCAACCATGGGTAAATCCTCATATATCCACAACCACTTGTGGGTTACTGCTTAATTATATAACAGACATGGCAGATTTTTTGAATATTTAAATGAATATGATGAAAAAATGAAAGGGACGAGACACTGGAGACCAACATGCCTTTTAAACATGGTCTGGAAAAAATTAAAAGGTATTAAAAATATATTATTGGTTTATTTGTGATTGTAAGCTGAGCCTTTTCTGGATGAGTACATTATTAAATTTAATAAATGTTGTGTGGGGTTTTTTTTTTAGAAAAAATTGTAAGAATATGGAAATTAAACACTAAATTAAGAGATGGGTGAAAATATTAGATATATGAACAGAAGCAAGGTAGTTGGAGAAAAAAAGCAGTAGGGAGAGGCTAGAGGAACTCTGTTGAAAATTAAAGATTTGAACATTTTAATGCAACATTTGTTTAGAAGATAGGAAAAGTACGTAGACCCATGTCCTGAGGAAATAACTTTTCTATCGGAAAATGTTTTAAAAGTTATAAAAGAAGTATAGAGGTATGTGTATGTAATATAAACAAATATTTTATTTTTGTTTAACAAGAGTCAAGGTGAATGTGTAACACAGTGGTGCAGTGGTTAGCATTGCTGACTCATAACACTTGGTTATACAGTTTGAGTCTAGCTTGGGAGCCTTCTCTGTAAAGTCTGCATGACCTATCTCTGTCCATGTTGGTTGGTTGGGTGGTCATTTGTTTGCCTTCACAACTTGTGTAACTTACCCATTGGCGTACATGCCATATGTGATTGAGAATGTATGTGTGGAGGTGGATATGAGTGTCTGCATCCTGTAATAGACAACCTATTCTGGATTAGTTTTTCTGTCTGTTCTGTACCCACTGAGTGCTGGGATAGGCAATGGCTCCCCCCATGCCTCTGAACTGGACAAAGGATATAAAAAGATTTAATGGGACTAAATACAAAAAAAAATGTGGTAGAAAGGAATGTAAGGGAAAAGTGTAAACAGGGAAGTTATGGCTTAACTGGGGATAAAGGTTTCTGGACTGGAAGTGGGAAATTATAGAAATGACCATCAGTCGAAACGAATGGATATTAATACTGCACAGAGAATGCAGTAAGCTGTGGTCTTTTTGCAAAAAATAAATTAATAAAATAAATATAATTATTTCAAAAGCAGTCAAGTTGCCTATTGACAAAAAAGATATTTATTTTGCAACAGAAGGAAGAGAAATTTGGAAAACTGTTTAAAAAGTTTAGAAATGTAATACGAAATCTAAAAGAATTGAAAAAATGTTGAGATAAATGAAAAGCAGAGGAACACGCCACAGGGAAGTAAGACTTGCTTTTGTTTGTAAATGAAGAATTACATGTAAAGTTGGTTGCTGGAGTTTATAAATGGTAATATGACGGAATTATATAGATTTTCTTTATGTTTAAATTTTGAACTGTGTTTTATACTATGTATTTTGGTTGCTTCATTTTAAATTAAACATATACAAATAAAACATTTCTGTTATTCATTTAAAAAATACATTTGATTTGTAACATCTGTTTGATTTATAACCATCTCTGACAGATGGCACCTCCAATTTTATGTCTTGTTTGAAGGATGGACAGTGGTACATTATATGTCCACTTACTGGTACAAGTCATACAGTTAGTGCGGTGAGTGGAGAGCAGTTGACACTTTGTCGACTACACAGCATGCTGAACTATTTCCTGACCAGTCTGTCATGGTGTGTTTTCATTTGGTGTTCCTTGATTTTTATTTCTGATTATATGTAGTACATTTGTGCCATTGTATTATGTTTTAACAAATTCTTTCAGCAGGTAGCTCTCATGTTGTAGCCATGTTTATTTATTTAGTTAGTTTTTTTGTACATATATATTCTTACTTGTTCCCTCAAACTATCCAGAATGCTTAGTTTGAAAGCATGGAATTTGTTTTGCCATCCTACAATGGTTCTATATTTTGATCTGGTTCTCCTGATCTTATCCTAAGACCCTGACACTTACAGCCAGGACATAGAATTGAGGTGATACAGTTTTTTTTTCTCATAAAAATATCAGGGGCCAGATTCATGAATGCCTACACCAAGTTTACATGATCTGTATTCAAGAACATCCCTACCACATTTTTGTGTTGTCTGTTCACTCAGAAACTACAGTAAGTGCAGATGTAGTCTTCACATTGTGGTAACCTTTATGAATCCCCTTGATATTTAAGGTCGAAATAAATTCAGTAGGAAAACCAAAATTAGGATGAAAAGGTGGGAGGTCTGTTTGTGTTGTCTATTCATACAGAATGGTGTACACAGTGTAGAAGTTCATGAATCTGTCTGCAGTGCTTTCTTTATTACATTATCACACCTAGTATCACAACTTCCACATTTTCAAAGCCTTTTTTATTTACAGATATTGAGAGGGGTATATGCACTGCACGATACAATTCAGTGTAAGCAAATTAATTCAATTCATTTAAATGGACAGAGTTACAGACTTCTGGACAATGTGTATAACTACATAGTAATAATACAGTCAGAAATTAATCCTTCTGTGTCTGCTGTACAAGCACTTAATATCCATTAATTCCCTAGATGATATTTCCAAATGAAGTGATGCATTTTATTAGACCACCAGAGCAATCTTTTTTGTAAAAAAAAAAAAACAAGAAAAGAAAACATGGTATCAGAAATACTGCTTTAGACTTAATTTTAACACCTCTTTCACCTCTTTATTTGGGAAGCAGTGCAGTCTCCCTAAATGGCTAGATTCCATTTTGAGCAGGTGCAGGGTGAACAGATTAATAAAAAAGCTAATCTGTGTTGGTAAAATAAAGGTATTAAATCGTCTCTGTGTCTTGGTTATTCAAGCAGCGGACCAGCATGATGTCTACATTTTTTTTTGTTCTCCACGTAAACTAAAAAGGGGGGTAGTCAGTAATGTAATTCCCATTAAATGTTGACAGAGCAATGCCTTTCAGTTTTTTTAATTATTAGAATTCTTACAGTAAAGATATTTTCTGCTCTTCAGCATAATTCAGAGTAACTAATAAAGAAAGAAAAGAAAATGTGTCATCCAAGAAATGTTTCAGAAGAGTGCCACTCTGAACTGTGTGGGCAGCCTTAGAGCTTTAAATTGTGTTATGCTAAATGTCACGGGGTTCTGTGCTGAAATTGTCCAACTACGTATATGCAGACTGCTCTCAGCAGCAATGCAGTCACTGGTCTATTTTATTATCTGGTTGCTAAAACTAATTAATGCTGCCCTTACTTTTTTAAACCACCCTGTGCAATAAATCATTTTATCTTCTGCCTAATCAATGTTAATATAGTTTAGTGCAATAACAGAGGTTACTGTCAGTCACCTTGAGACATTTAATTAAAGAAGCACCATGAAGGCTGCTATAAGATGGATACGTTTTGTAAATGCTAACGAAACTGCAAGGCACTGAGCAGGATAGCCGGGAATCTTAGGGATGACTGAGGTAAGCTGCAGTGGTACTCTAGGGCTGGGGGTGGGGATGCCTGCATATTATAATGAGCAAAGGGAACATTAGCCCTGCCCCCATTGTTTGTCATTACTGATTTCCATCACATGCAGAAAATATTTAGAGACCATTTCTACAAGCAGAGTGAATTATTCCATGTAAAGTCGTGGAGAATGCATGCAAGCAGCTGTGTTGCTTGGCTTGCAGGATTCATGGTGAAAGATATCATATCGCTACATACAGGGTGTTGGGAGTACTGACACAGGATCGAACTAAACATATTACAGTGGTCTGCAGAAAAATTCCACACTCATAATTTTGAGTCTTATTTTTAGTAGTATAAAAACTGAGCAAAGTATATGGTTTTAACACGTTGCTTTTACTATGGATTACTCCATTATGCATCCATCCTGGAAGGGCACACATTTGCTCCTCTGCTGGGTCAGTTTGTGTTCATGTATACCAACTGTATGCTAACTGTTTAATGCAGAATCTATTTTCTACTGCAAAGCATTATTCTGAGCATTCCTCAAATGGTGACACTAGCCTCACTGGGGACATCTGGGTTTGTTCAGGATGCTAAAGCAAATCTGAAAATGTTGTGCACTTTAAGTAGTAATTGCATGAGTGACAGGTCACATACAGGAAAGGAAGTAATCAATGAGCATGTATACAACTGCAAATCAGTGGTAAGAGAAAACAGGACAAAGGCAAATTTTCATTATCTCAGTGAAACTGGACAACACAGATGGAACGTTATGGTAAGAGCATAACTTCTTTTTATAGAACTGTAGGTTCTATAAAAAGATTTATAAAGTCTAGGAAATGAGAAATGATGAAGTCATTGTTAGTTACATTAGACTCAAACTTGAGTATGGAATAACAAAATGGAAACCTTGTAAGAAAGCAAGCATGAGTAAACTGAAGAGAGTACATCAGAAATTTACCAAGGGCATCCATGGATGTGAAAATTTCAGTTATTATGAAAGACTAAAATATCTGAACTTGTACAGTGTCTCTTATAGATGTCTAAGAGATTTTACTCAGGTATGTAGGGCATTTAGAGGCAGCCACCTCTGGAAACGTTTGGGGTTATCAAAAAGTAGTAAAGAATCATCGGACAACCTATGTAGAAGATTCTATAGGAATGAGAAGTGTATTAATTGGCTGTCTGAGAAAGCAGCTGATGCATGTAACAGACTACCCAATTACATTAAAGCAAGTACTAATGTAGATATTTTTAAGAACAGCCTGGTCACTTACGGGAACAAGTTTTTTGGTATATTGACAAGGTAGAAGGGCATTAATGCCATGCTTGAAATATGTATGTACTGTATCCCTTTTCTGTCCTTTCCTCCAAACTCAAAAAGGTTACCAAACATTCCATCATCTCAAAGATAAAGCAGTGCACAAGGAAGTGCAAGAACTGCTAAATAAGCAAGTCATCCTAGAGGTCCCACCAAGCCATTGAGGATCCAGAACTTTTTCAAGGTTCTTTTTAGTGCCAGAAAAGACTGGGGACCTCAGGCCAATCTTGGACTTCAGCCATCTTAGTCAATATGTTAAGTGACCAATGTTCCAGATCGTCACTCTGCATTTCATTCTCCCACTTCTGAGAGTGATTGACTGGATATGTTCCATAAATCTTCAGGACTTGTACTACAATTTCAAGATGGACAGGTGATCCAGAAGCTATTCTACTTTTGGCTGGGAGACAGCAATTTCCAATTCCGAGCCCTGCCCTTTGGTATTCTTCACAGAATCCTCCCCTCCCCCGAGGTGTTCACCAAATGCATGGCAGTGGTAGCAGCAAGGGTTTCAAGGGTTCCTGTATCTGGACAAATGGGCTCATTTCCACACCTACCAGGGATCTGCTTATCCAAGTGAGAGACTCCTTGATGCAAACTTGTTCAATGCAGGGATTTGCAATCAATCTGGACAAATCAAAATTTTGCCCCATGCAATTGATAAGAGTTCACTGAGGCACAATTGGGCACAATCTTTCAGACAGCAAAATTTCCACAAAGCTGGTTATTGGCACTTTACAGTCAGGCTGAAATGGTCCTTTCATCATATCAACCAACGACAAGAATTTTCCTTTGTTAACTGAGTTCCATGACAGCCTCCATCATCTTAGTCTCTCTTGCCAGATATCACAGGAGGGTACTGTAGTGGAGCCTAGCAGTACAGTGGTCTGTCCATTGGTAACTAGTGTCTTTCCCAGTACATCTCATGAACATTTGCAGGACTCTCGTTAGAATCCTCTATCGTATTACAAGACTGCCCATTTGTCTTTTCCACAACTCAAACCCATTGTGACCACTGATGCTTCCCTGTTGGGGTGGGGGACACTACTGTCTAAGGCACGTGATCCCCTTCTGAAGTCAATCCCTATATCAGCATTCTAGAGATAAGGGCAGTCTTCCTGGTGTTCCAGCCCTTGCTGATCTCCCTCCCTCAAGGACTAATATCTATCCATACTGACGACATGTTGGTAGTCTGGTACATTAATAAGCAAGTGGGAGCACGACCTTACCCATTGTGTCGAAAAGCCATGACGGTTTGGCAGTGGTCGATATCTTCAATCACTTTCTTATAGCAGTGCACATTCTTGGAAGTTCATTGTTCTAGTGTACAGTTTGAGCAGATCATCCTGTTGCCTCATGGTTCACTCAATCAAAAGGTAGCGGAGCAGATTTTTCACCCCCTGTGGCCAGCCATGTTGTAATTTTTTTGCTTCTCCCCAAAACACCAAGTTCTTTGTTGTGATTCCTCTGGAGGGAGGGGGTTACTCAGGGCCGCTCTAATCCACACTTAGCCCCCAGTCTTAACCACTGCTTTCCTCCAATTGCTCTCATCCCCAAATTTTCTTCAGAAACCACTAGAGAGGAGGGTCTCAGTAATCCTTGTTGCCCCATTTCACTTTTGACAGTTGTGGTTCCCCTACCTATGGTTTCATTTGAAACACCCTCCATGGGTGCTGGACACCAGTCCAGATCTAATTTCTCACCCTCCAGCCTGCCTCTTCCGGACATTCAAGCTCTCATGTTAACCGCTTGGTTTCAGTACTTCTAGTGATGGCTAATCAACCCAGGCTTTCTTCCCAAGTTGTTAATATTCTTCCCAGAGGCTGTTTACTAGGAAGATTTACAAAAGCTCATTTTTGGCTATGGAAAGAAACTTGGACCATTTTTCAGCACCACTTCAGTGGTGTTAGACTTTCTAGCCTGTATTTTTCTTAACAGTGCCAGCTGTTCCACAATCAGGGTCATGTTACTCATTGTTTCCAGTTTCCACATTGGAGGAAAATCAATCCCCTACTGTTCTCTCATTATCTAAGGCCTTTCTGAGGGGTGATGTTTTTCTCAGGTCACCACTTAGAGATCTGATTCCTCTTTGGGACATTACTTTTCTACTTCAAGAGCTGACTCCACCATCATTTGAACCTGCAGCTAAGGTGGAACTGCAGTTCCTTATGTGGAAAGCTTTATTCTTGGTGGCAGTTACTTCTGCAAAGAGGGTTCTCGGAACTCCATGCCCTTTCATCTAAACATCAGTACATTATTTTTCATAAGGACAGTGTGTTTCCCCTTGAACCAATCCTTCCTCCTTACCAAATGTAGCTACTAAAACAAATGTAAATCAAAACATTAATCTGCCAGTTTTCTTTCCAAAGTTTTCTAAAAAGGAGAATACATGCCACATTTATTGGATGTTCATAGGCAGCTTCAGTTTAGCTTTCAGTATACAAAATCATTCAGAAAGTCTGATCAACGTTCGATTACTTCAACAAGTAAATTGGGTCAAGGGTGGTTGCTTACTTGCATAGCTCATTATACAAAGCAAAAGGATTAGCTTTAGCTAAGCTTGTCAAAGCTCACTCTGCCAGGTCTTCTACAGCCTTCTTTTCCTGAGCATCTATTGATGACATTTGTGCTGCAGCCATTTGGTCTAATGTTCAAACCTTCATATCCCATTATAAATTGGATTTATTTTCCTGGAAAAGGGCAGCCTTTGGTTCAACTGCCCTCTGGAGTGTCCATGAGTCCACCCAAGGTTTCTATTAGCTAGGGACTCCGTCCCATCCATTGAGGAATGGATAGAAGAGGCAACATCAGGTAGGAAAGTTGTGGACTTACCATAACACTAGATCTGTTTTGTCTGTTTCCATCCTTTCAACTTCCCACCCAGCATTCTCCCTGCCTGTTTATGGAACTCATTGTTCTTTTGTCCGGGTTCAAGTATTGTTTTTAGCTCTAGATCAGTTTCTGAGCATTCATAATCTTTTATAGCATTGTTATTGTTGATGTTTATTACAAGATACTTTTTTCTTTCTCTTGGGCAAACACGATCTGAGGTAATGCTGGGGTTTGCAGGGGATTATGGGCAAGGGAAGGAGTCTGAGCTTGGGATCCAGAGATCCATCCATATAGGAAGGACGAAGCAGACAACAAGGATCTGTCGTTATGGTAAGTACATAATTTTTGTATATACACCAACTCTATAATCACACAACAGTAGGGGAAGTCAAAATTCACACTGTAGTGCACCATCTTGTCGCACAATGCCACCATACCACTATTAAAAGAAGTGACAGAAAAGCCACTCGGCGAACCTACTACCCTGGTTATATTGTAGATATGCCTAAAGGGAGGCTGCTGTTGCAATAACAACCCCCCAGCAAGTTTAATGTGTGTTTACTTATTTTAAATAAATTACTCCATG
>NC_056747.1:382448112-382618112 GCF_019279795.1 Protopterus annectens | reverse complement strand
CCCTACAGCTTTGCAAACCAGACTCGTCAGGCTAATGGAGCGATAGTTACCAGGGTCTGTAGTTGCACACCCTTTATGGAGTAGGATGACTGTAGCAGTGCGCCATTTGTTAGGGACATAGCCTGAGGTAAGGCTGTGATTGAACAGGGCACACAGATGTGGTGCCTGTTCGTTTTGTAGCTCATGTAGGATGCAGGCAGGGATATTATCAGGTCCCATGGATGCTGTATTCTTGGCTTTGGACAATGCAACTTTTATCTGTGCCACAGAACTGGTGGGTACCAGGCTTTCTTCTGCTATTGTGATAGGGCCCTGGGGGGGGAGAGGGGTAAAGTTGGTACTGAATCTGTCAGCCAGTATGTTGGCTATATCTGTTGGCTCAGTATATTAGGTGCCATTGTGTAATAACGCAGAGCAAATCTGGGTATTGCCTTGGAGGTTTTTGATATAGCTATAGACAGCTTTATGGTTGTTTTTGGTGCCAGCCAGAATTCTGCCTTCATAGTTGGATTTAGAGGATTTAATAAGGGATCTCAGCTTTTTGTTGAGACTGATAAGGGAGGTTTTCCATTCTTGTGACTTTATTTTTTTGTGCAACAGTTTCTTCCTGCTGTTGTAGAGTTTATTGATGGCTGGGGACCACCAGATTGGCTTCCTGTTTTTGGAGGGGAGCGTCATAGTTCTGTTTAGTATGACAAGGTCCATGCATTTGTGTATGTGCTCGTACAGTTCACTGGTGTATGATTCTGCAGTTGTGCAGCTACTTTTCATTGGCATTGGTGCCGAGAAGTTAGCCACCTCTGTTTTTAGGAGCCCAAAGACGGCTTTAGAGAAGTTTTTCAGGGTGGTCACCTTGTCAGGGTTGTAGGTGAGATGGAGATTTTCATGGTGATCAGTTTGTGGTTGGATTTAACCAGGGAGCAATTGACTATAGGTGTGCAGCAACGGTCTTCCATGTCGGTGATAACCAGGTTGAGGATGTTGCTTCCTCTAGTGGGGGACAGAATGAGCTGGTCCAGGGCATTGGAACTGATAAATTCCAGAAAGCATTGGGCCTGTACATTTGATACTTGAATAGTTTTCCCAGTTGATGGAAGGGTAGTTGAAGTCACCCAGTATGAGTATTGGGTTGGACCTTGATAGACTCCAAGGTGCTTAGGAACTTGGAGTGAGAGTCTAGTGACATGTTTGGGATTCTGTAGCAGGCTATGACTTGTATCACCGTCTTACCCAGTGTTAGTTGTACCTGAAGCTTCTCGGATGCATTATGCTGGGCTACCAGTCTAGAGGTGTGCATATCCTTTAAGAATATGGAGACACCACCACCTTTGGAGCCTCCAGCCGTAGTCTGGGGCTGAAAGATATGGAATGAGTTGTAGCCTGGGAGCGCAGGGGTGCTTTCTGCCTCTTTAAACCAGGTCTCCATTACAGCACAGATGTCAACATTATCCATTTTGAGGAGAGCTTCAAGTGAGTGCATCTTGAGATTTAGACTTCAAGCATTGAGCAGCATGACCCTCAGATTGCATTTGTTTGTAGCTGTTACGGTGGAATTTTGGTCTTTGGAACACTGCCTAAAAAAAGGCACTATAGGGGTGGCAAGAGCCTTAGCCAGTACCTGGAATCCCAGGGGTGACAGATGCAGGCCATCTCTGGCAAAGCATCGAGGTCTGTCGATCATGTTGTCCCAGGCAGACAGATACTGGATCCCCTTAGAATGACACCAGAAACTTAAGACAATTGTTGAAGTCATTGTGGATCATGCATCCAACACCGCCCCATCATATAAAAAGAACATTTGGACATTCACCCTGATATGATGCTTGGCTTGCTGTAAACTTCCCTGTTCAGCAGTTTAGATCTTTGCATTTATTTTTTTTTTATTTGAATTTCTGGTGTCTGTATACATACCAGAGAACATGCTATCTGCTATTATCCACAAGTGAGCCATTGTCCTCAGCTTATGGGCGATGACTGATAAATTACAAGGATTAAATGAGTTGTGATGCCCTGAACTGAGGCAGTGAGTAAGCTGACAGACATATGAATGCCCTAGGCAGGGCTGCATAGCTTTTTCATGAATTTTGCAGTGGTGTCAGGGGCTACAGTAATGCCACAGTGCATGGCTGGCAGTCTAGGAAGGAGCTCAAAATTCCAGGATTGTTGTGTTCCAGAATGTAATGGAAAGAATTTAGAGGGTGGACAGGTCAACATCCTGGAGGTTAATGGTCTGACTGATGAACAACAGCAAGGATGCACAATGTAAATGCCCTGTCAGTCCATTTTGATATAGTTCTGTGACTTAGTCACCCCTGAGATGGACATGGAAAACACAATTATATTTCTGGACTTTAACAAAATTTTTAGTACCATGCCACGTAAGAAGCAAAGTGGATTATTTTAAAGGAGAAGACTGTCGTTTATAAGGTGGAGGGGAAATGGGGTACTAGAAGACAGGTGATGGTGGTTTGATGATGCTTTGTAACATGAAGTCAGTAACCTGCAGGGTGGCTCAGAGATCTGTGTAAGGACTGGTCCTCTTTAACATATTTAAGTATAATAAATTTTGAAAAGTGGAGTGAATATAAGTTTGTTTGCTCTGACACCAACACTAGAGCATCAGCTGGTGTGGAGTCCAGAATTCAGTGAAAATTCCAAAGGCAGTATGGTGTTCACATAGGCAACAGCAAAGATTTAATGTGAAGAAATGTAGAATTATTCATCTGGGGGAAGGTGGATCCATGGCCAAAATACAAATTAAGGGCCTGGGTCTGGCTGCTTTATTATATAATACCATTGTGTTAAGTTAATTAACTGTTGATGACTTCATTTAATTTCCTTACCATTTCTCTGCATTAATTTTCCATTAATATTGATGCCCTATGCAGCTCCACTAAAGAAACTCCAGCTCTACTCAGTTGCCTACTGCCTACTCAGAGGCGATCTCTGCCTGACGTACAAGGCCATGTCTAACCCAGAATTGATGGACATGCTCCACCTCAAGAAAGCCAAATCCATTAGAGCTACATGCTCCAGGGATTTAAACCTCAGCACAACAATAAATAGGACATGCTGGAGGGATAGATTCATATCCCAGAGGCTTCCCTCGCTCTGGAATAGAATCCCAGTCCATGTTAGGCAGAGCCCCTCGCTGATCCTCTTCAAGAGAAATCTTGATGAGTGGATGGGAAACCGTAAATTTACTCCTGGGATCATTTCTATGGCCCTGCTGGACAGAGGCTCAGGAATCTAGTCTAAAAGGGTGGCAAAAGCCAACACATTCTGGCTAGGCTTATAAATGCCCTAGGGCAGATAGCATAGTACCTAGCTATGAACCTATAATACTATTGTGTTAAGTTAATTAACTGTTGATGACTTCATTTAATTTCCTTACCATTTCTCTGCATTAATTTTCCATTAATATTATAGCCATTTCTTCCTCTTTTGTTCTATTTTCAGATCAGTTTGTTTTGCTTTTCCTCCTCCTCATACTCTTGCTACACACCTTTCACCTTTCTGTTTTTTTATAACCCTGGCTACCTCTCAATCTCCAACAAGACTGCTCTTTCACTGAAGAACTCTGGCCTAACTACCCATTTCCTGTTGCCTATACCCATTTTAAAGAGCATGCATCTCACGCCATGCATACTCTCTACCCTTCTTTGTCTGTCCTACCATGAGACTGCATTCGGGTTCACCTTCTTCATAGTTTCATAAAAGACCTTCTGCTACAGTTAAGACTGAAGACCATCAAGAAACACAGGCTTCTTTTTATTATGTGAACTTTCTAGTACCTATCCAACTATCCGAAATGGACTTGAACAGAGTTAACGGTCCAACAATTCTAACAACAGTGGCGATTTGTTTCACACCGTACACTTTAGCTGAGTCACAGACACGTTCCTAATGCCAGTGGTGTTCAAATGAACAGCATGCAAAAGGCCCTGTTGTCTTGTGCTGCTAGTCATGGCAAAAAATTCTTATTCTCTCTATACCTCCTCAGCTCCAAGGGAGCTAGCAGATTTAACCCAGTGGAAGATGCTTTCTCCCTTACTTTGGTTGCCTTAATGTCATGCTTTCAGAAGCTGCTTATAGCATACTCTCCCTGTCATCACAGCTTACTACTCATTCAATATTTCTGACTATAACATTTCTTCTGAATTTCATTTATTCTACATTTATATTGCCACCCTTCAATTCATGTAGCCAACAGTTGCATTTTCATGTCTTTTATTCCTCTCCATCTCACTTGTTTTGATTTTCTGGTTTATTCTGTGGACTCAAGTGATATGGCTTGATGCCTGCCTGTGATTACCTCCCAGAGTCCTAAGGTGCAGTAACACGAAGCAGACAGACCCCCCCCACACACACACACATACTCGCACAGGCACAAAGGGAGGATATTCAGCTTCCAGCAGAGCACCCTCTTGTGCTTATTTACCACCCTAGAACAGATCATTAGATGAATGAAGCACTGAATCTATTCTAGCAAATCAGCTACTTGTAAGTTCCTACCCGAAGAAATCTAACCTACCTCAGGATGCAATGATCTCAGTGTAGGTTATACTTAGTTTAGATGTGTGGGTTCTCCCCCATGGTCAGATGCAGAGTTCCTTACTCTGAAGCTGTTTTAGCAAAACACAGTCAATGAAAGAAGCAGGGTGAACTGAGGTTCTCTGAACTCTTTTTCCAAAACTCCATAAGGACATAAGGTAGAGCTGTTGCAGTATGCTTCATCCCTCCTGATCTGGCTTACCCTTAGGGATTCAAGTCCATTTCTCAACTGGAATCACTGACACTATAGATGAAAATCCATGTGTTGCAATACTGGGAAATAATTTTCCTGGTTGCAGCACTCTTTCTGCATCTTCTAATCTTTTGTACAGCTACTTAACCAAATGCTTTCAGTAGTCCTTCCAAGATGCGTGACATTAGTGAAGCACAGATCCCTCCAGTAACCCGATCATCTTCTGTGTATCCTCACATCTCACTGAATTTTCCTCCTTTCTGGCCTGGGAGTACTACACTTCTGTTCTTGTTGCATTCAGTTTAATTATATTTAGATGTAGAAGACTCCTCCAAAAAACTAAATATCATACTCCCTGCTGCTCCTCTATTTCTGTGGCACTCATTAATAGATATAGGTCTCATGATTGTGAATGAACATAACACAAATTATTTCCTTCTCTGAGAGGTCTTGTAAGGCATTTACATATACTGCTTTTTTGTGATATAGGATTATTTTCCGAGCATAAAATATAATTTATCACCAATCTTTTAACTGCAGTGATATATTCCTGATAATATAGGATTGTTCACTATCAGTGGTATATTTTAAATTCAGTCAGCCATCTACAAAGTTGTTTAGATGACTATTTAAGAAAGATAGAGTATCTACTATCTTACAGAACAGGCATCATGAGAAAACAGCACTGACATTACAATGCAAATAAGAAAGATATTACCTGCAGAAATGCAAATTTCTGATGGCTAGTAGCGCCATCCCACTGTTCTAATTTACTAATGTATGTGACTGTTTACATGCCAGTCAACGTAGCAATAAATGAACAGCCTCAGAACCACTTTGTGTTTTATTGGATTTGAAGTAAAGTAAAAAGAAATTCTGACATAGTGTATTGTCCTAACTGCTCACTAAAATACCTATATTTTTCATATAAAAATTACATGTATAATTCATATATAATAACATTGTTTGATTTATTTGCTAGTTCATAGGTTCATAGGTTCATACTAGGCTATCTGCCCTAGGGCATTTATAAGCCTAGCCAGAATGTGTTTGGCTTTCGCCACCCATTTTAAATTTATTTTGCTTTGCCCTTTTTCGAGGTTAGTATACTGTGCCTCTGTCTAACAGTGACACAGAAGTGATACCCGGGGTAAACCTATGATCTCCCATCCACTCATCAAGAGTCCTCTTGAAGAGAGTCAATGAGGGACTGCCTAACCTGGACTGGAATTTTATTCCAGAGTGAAGGGAGCCTCTGGGTTATGAATCTGTCCCTCCAGCATGTCCTATTTATTTCAGTGCTGAGGTTCAAGTCTTTCGAGCGCGTAGCTCGATGGGATTTGGATTTTCTGAGGTGCAGCATGTCCATTAATTCCGGGTTGGACATGGCTTTATACGTCAGGCACAGATCGCCTCTGAACAGGCGGTATGCCACTGAGTAGAGCTGGAGTTTCTTTAACCGGGCAGCATATGGCATCTGTTTGAGCCCTTTGATCCTCTTGGTGAGGTACTTTTGGGGTCTTTCCAGTTGCTGCAGGTGTCTGGTAAGGTACATCCCAAAAGGGGCATTGTACTCAATTATAGGCCTGATGAGGGATGAGTAAAGAGGCACGATGACGTCCCCTGATCTAGATGTGAATCCCTTCATGATTAGGTGGGCTATATAAAATGTTTTTCTAACCACTTTGGCCACGTGGTTGTCAAATGAGAGATTGCTATCAACTTGGGTCCCCAGGTCCCTAATTACGTCTTCTGTACTTAATGGATTACCACCTATGTGGTAATTTGTGGGCACTTTGTTTTTGCCAAAGGGGATGACTATACACTTTTTGGCATTTAGCTTGAGGCCATGGCTCTGGCACCAGTTGACTGTTTTTATGAGGCCCTTTTGGAGGATGCTTGTGTCGGCTGGAGAGTCGATTATGGTGCCCAGTTTGCAGTCATCTGTGAACTTGGTCAGCCACAGTCCTTCTGTGTTGGCCTGTACCTCTGAGAAATATATACCGAACAAGAGAGGTCCCAGGACTGAGCCTTGTGGGACACCACTTGTAACTGGTTTGGAGTCTGACATGGCTCCAGCAATTCTAACCATGTGGGTTCTGTCCTTGAGCCAGTTTGCAATCCATCTAGTGACACAGGGGTTTATATTTAAGCTGGTGAGCTTATCTATAATGCCCGAGTGGGGTATTGTATCGAAGGCTTTTGTGAGGTCCAGGTAGGCTGTGTGGACCACCTTCCCCTCGTCAATGGCCTTGGTGACTGTTTCAAAGAAATAAACCAGGTTTAAGAGGCAGGATCTGCCCTTAACAAAGCCGAACTGGGTAGGATCCAGTGTCTGTAGGTCCCCAATATCTTTATTTATGAGGTCCATGATGATCCTTTCCATAGCTTTGCAGACCAAGCTAGTCAGGCTTATGGGGCGATAGTTTCCAGGATCCGTTGAGGCACCACCTTTATGGAGAGGGACCACTGTTGCTATACGCCACTCTTTGGGCACATATCCTGTAGTAAGGCCGAGATTGGACAGTAGTTTTATGTTTGGGTTTAGCTCTTCTTGGAGTTCATGTAGTTATTCAGTGTTGCATTCTTTACTACATTTTGTCTCATTTATATGTTTCTGCACAATCTCATACTTCACAGCTAGACAAAGACATTGATAATAACTGTGAACTATCATTGTATCTGCCTATTTAATATTAATCTGTAAGTTTAGTTTTTTATCTGTTAATCCTCCAGGATGGACTGAAAATGGTCCATTCAGATTGGTGCTCTACTCTGCTTAAGAAAAATAAATAAATATTGCTGCTGCTAAGTAAAAACATCTTGAACAAATTTGCCTTCACTGAGTAAAATTCTAGGAAATGTTTAGGTCTGTTTCACCATGGAACCCCCTTCCCATTATAATTGGTTAATGTGCTAATTAACTTTACTATAACTTTGTAAACTAATCGTTTTTCTTCAAATACATGTTCCACCGACTGCGTTTTTTTCACTGTGACATCAAGCCCTTTTCTGTCTGTACCTTCCTTACTTCCCAATCCTTGCGTAGGTTTTAATTTTGTTTCTTTTCTGTTACATCTTAGACTTCACTTTGAGCTCCTTTAACTGTAATCTGTAAAAGCCAAATCCTTGAAGGATACACCTTATGCTCATTTCTTGACCTATGACCTATGCTGTTACCTTAAAATTTTTATCCTTAACCTCTTTTTTTATGCTGCATTGGAGGGTTGTTTTCTGCACATGGAGGGTTGCCTCTGTATTGCCCATCCTCACTCCAGTATGTACACTGGTTAGAAGTCTGGTTCAGCTTTACCTGAGCATATATCACTACTTTTGCATTTTGTAATTTTTAAAATTCCTAACCACCCTGTCAGCAGAGATCCTAGAGTTTCATCTTCTATTTATGGTACTACTATTTAGTGTCACCTGGATGGATTTCATATTTAAGAGGAAATCTTTCATTAGTGAAGGAAGTATATAGGTTAAAATGAGTACTTATTTATCCTTTTATGGAAACCAAAGAGAGTAAATGGATCAAATTAAAAATATTAGTGAAGACTATCTTACATCCATTTGAAGCAGTGGTTACTCTGACCAAATGACCAATGCCAGACTCATTTCACCACCTTGTCAGATCTTCTGCAATGTGTACCTTTTAGGACCAAATAGCTCTACAAACAATGAAACATCTTTCCTCATGAACTGGATGGACACACCTGAGAAAGGGGCATATCCAGCTTCTTTCTGGGGTATCCGTATGGCATACAGCAGCAGCCACATGATAATTGGTGGGGGTGCTGGGGGTGTGTCTGGCCTCTGTATAGCTTTAAAGAGTAGCCCATTTAGGTGTGAGGTAGGTTAATGGATGAAAGAAATTAAATAAAAACTAATTTTGGACTGTGGCACAATGGCTTGAAATCCACTTGTGCTGCTGGTGACATAGGTTTAAAAAGGGACTTTGGTTACTGAAAGGGCCAGTTGCTGCAGTAAGAACAAATGGCCAAGCGTCCATTGTCCTTCTGAGGGGATGGAGACATTATGTGGCTGTTTTAAGTGTAATCAGGAGGCATAGCCACCTCTGGTAGTACCTTTCAGTGTTACATAGAGTTTGGTAAACATATTGGGTATTATAAACGGTCTGGCAGTTAGCACAGAGGATGAAAGCTCTGAGCTATTACAGACTACTTCTTGTAGTCAAGGTCCAGGGTTTGATTCCTTCCACCTACATTTACCTATTGTGAGACTCTGATGAAGTCACTTGACCACACAGTGTTCCCTGGGCACCCCTGAAAAGGGACAATTGTGTTGAGTGGCTTTTCCATTTAACAAATGTATAAAATAAAAATAAAATGCACATAATAATCTGCTGTACTTGTATGCTATATGATTAAGAAAGACATTTTCCTTCTGGGGCCAGATATAGAGCCTTCATATCCATGACAAGATGATGGATGGTGATGCTAAGAATAAAATTTGACAACTGTTATGAGAATGAAATAATGGGTTCTGAGAAATACCATAAACCAGAAGAGGATGAATTATAGGTATATGCCCCCCCCCCATAAAGCTAATAGTAAAAAGAAGCCTTTGGTCTGGTTTCCTTATGAATCACCAAACTCCTTTTCCACACTGTTTTTCGCTGGATGGATGCTCACTAGAGAATCGGGGAGACCATTTCATCATCCTGGGTAAATCCTTTAGGTGTATGATTTAGCAGCTAGATTCTAGCTAGTTTTGCTACAAATTTGAATCACAGCCCTGACATTAAATGGTTCTGTTATGGTCTTAGGCATCCCTGTGCTTCTTTTAAGCCATTAATCGATGGCTCTTATTGGTTGTCTGGCCTGCTGGCCTGTCTTTTTAAATTCCGGCTCTTGATTGTTGCCTTTTGCAGTGCTATGGATAACTCCCATTAGGTCCCTAGAAAGGATTACCTTCTTCCCCAACAGATGCTCACAGCCATGCATGTATTTATCATCCCTGAGCATATTACCAAGTCAATTTGTCCTGATATGTAGGCTGATGGTTGCCTATTTCTGTTAGTGAAATAAGCCAGACACTCCTTTATTCCCTTAAAAACAGGACATGTAAAGGTACATCAGTGTAAGTATATGCTCATGTGCATGCAGGATGCTATACATAGAGTCCTCGGATCCACCAACCTGATAGGGAGTTGTACACTGCACTCCATGGTTGAAAGGGGAACAGTTCTGAAATGTTTCATTCCTTCCCCCACTGTTGCTTTTTTAACATGGTGACTCCATTCTTAAACAGAATTCATTGTCATTCAGTACAGCACGATTCATACTGATATGACAGTGGCACTGGATGGTCAGAAAGAAATCAAACTCTTTCTTCTATCCACCATTCCCTCAAAACCATCACATAAAAAGAAGTGCTTAACCACCCATGTCAGACAAAAAGATAAGGTTCCGGTTTAGCTGATGGGCTCCCACGCAAGGTCATTCACCTGTTCTATGGCTCTGTCACTCTCTACTGACATATATCATAATCAGATTGTACAAATTTATGAAGCTATAAATGTGACCCACATGACCTAGGATCACTTAGTGACCTGACTGCTGAAGGTAACATCTAGAGACTGTGTGGCCAACACCAACTTACCCATCCTGGGTGTGGGTGGGAGGCTACAGGACCCACCTTGATGATGACTGCACCAGGTTTCACTGGGTTAGCAGTACATATTGAATTATGGTAATGCAGTGCCTGAAGCTATAGTGGGGGTGTGTGTATAGAGGCACACATGCACCAAAAGCCCAGCACTGTGATTTTCACTTTAGCACACAGCAGTTTGGTACAACAGCCATTGGAGCAACAGGAGCTAGGAACTATGAAGAAATCCCTGCTGGCTGCCTGGATGATGGGTGTCTTTTAGAAGTTTTGTGAAGTGGGACATGATTGCTGGCAGGCAACAGGAAGAAAAATCAAAGAGGAAAAAGGTTTCTCATATTATTATTCATTACTGGAGATTCCCACAATCTGGATGTAAGCTGTATTGCTACAATACGCAAAAGAGATTCTGAGCTCAGTAGCTTCTGACCAAGGCCAGTTCTCTATCCCAACAAAATTAAAGACAAAGTTAGTTGATAAACCACTGCATGACTTTGTGTACTGTTAAAGAAATTTTTAATTGTCAGCATGACTTCTTGTATGTCTCTTATCCAGTTCAGTGATGTTTTCCTGCAAAATAAGGATAAGGGGGAAAAAAGCACTGATTTCCTCTTCCTTAGCTTACTGAAAGCATTTAGCATAGTGGACCATGGTCAACTCTGCTTTTGTCTTAGAGCTCTGAATGGGCCAGGCATCAGTGGACTGGATGATCAGTTATCTCTCATGCAGGGCTCAAACAATAAGGTTGAACCCAAGCCTTTCTAACCGTCTGTCCATTGCAACAGGTATGATGATGATCAGTGCTGTGTCAAACTCTCACAAAGCTGAAAGGTGGGACAGTACGACTGTCTAATATGTCAATGACATAGTTTTGTACTACTTGTAGCGATGGTGACATGCAGATGACAATTGTTCAAAGTGGCAAAAATGACACAGACATCAAATGGTCATTGAATAAAACCACACTGTGAACCTGCAGACATATAGTAAGTCATAACTGTGCTAATAAACAGCAATACATGTGTACGTCTTTCCAGTGACCAGAAAAGTCCATATGTGGAATGTAAGAAAACTAAACGAAAAGCTTAAGGTATTCTGCTGGGTGTGTAATGCCATCAGTTTGCAGCTGCTTGCTGCTTCTCATTTTGTAGGTGGTGCTGTCCCGACCAGTCTGGCTCCAGAAGGATTTGTGTCAACTTTCTACTCTGTTATGTGGTTTTATATTTTGCCACTGGTATTAGAAGTAGGTATTTAACAGTACTGTACTAACCTAGATTTCCTGAGAGGTTTGAATGCCTGCGCTTTACTACAGCTCATAAGTTACTGAACAACTCTGTAGGCTCCTGCTGAACGCTATGATCCTTAGGAATCTGGAAGAAAGAAAAGCTCCTCTGACTCTCTGATACTTCTAAACTTGCAAAATAACAAACATCATAACCACAGAATAAATCATTTTTACTATACTTTTTCATATAGCTCAACTTGTGAGCTTTATAAGTGCAAATTGCACAACATTTTCATTCATTTAAATATCAAAGTCTGTATCTCATTAAGGTCTTTGCATTCTTAAGAGAAAATGAGACAGAATATTTTACTCTAATTGTTTCCAAAGTCAAAGCAAGAACTGGTTTTAAAGAGAATCATTTATTCGATTGTAACGTCTTTAAACTCAGGTTAATTTTAGTGTTTACTTCCTAATCAATTTATACATCAAAGAGAAAACTGTATTACAATAATGAAAATTGACCATGCATTAAAACAAAAATTATATACTACCTAGAACACTGCTTATTTGAGTTAAAAATAAACACTGTAAAATAATAAGTAATAAATTGCAGTTCATCAGTCATTTGCTGCTGCTATCACCCAGACAGCATAACTGACCAGGAGGGCAGAAACGACCAAAATCACAAAACTGGCTGAAAAAAGGCTTGATCGATATTAAAGTTTAAATAGTAGCAAGACGTTTCTGATCTTCAAAATGAGGCCTAAACATACAATTACAAATTGAAGTGAGTGCTGAACCAGCCTGAAGTAAGTGTTAATATGATGCTACCAAGTAGAACTCAAAGTTAAATAATCAGAATAGTGTCAGACCCAATGCAATCACAAGCTAATAATTCACAGTGTTACTTACACTTAACCATAACAAAATACTTTAAGTAGTCCCAGACAGCATCACACAACAGACTACTTGTAGCCGCAGCCAGAATGTCAACACCTCTCACTACTAACACAAAAATCAGATGAAAATCAGCAAAGAAAAACTCCTTATATCTTACTGAAGAAAACAGACATAAACAAAGTGCAAGTCTAAACTCCGAATAGACACTTGTATGTCACCAACATAACAGTTACAGACTGCTACCAAAACAACAACAGTACTAGTAATAATAACCACAACACCAATGCAGTCCAGACGCCAGTCCTCACAGTAACAGGGAAAATGCACCAGCCAGCAGACTGGGAGCCAAGCCAAAAATCTGGATAGGCAGTAACATAATAACCAGTGCATGAAATAGCATTTTCCCCACTGGCAGCCAACTATCACTATCCTAGACTTCTAAAGCCCTTGAAATTCCTAGTCCCACTTTCCATTACATTGTCAGTCATAGTTCCACACTTATCAAATGCCTAATGGGAATCTGTGAATAGCACCACTACCCCAGGATTTAAATGAACCAAGTATGAGCAAGTGTCGCTGGTTCCAAAACTGTCCGTCTTCCAAAGAAATGGCCCTTACAGTCTCACACATCTGAACTGGCATAAACTGACATTAAACAAGATTTATTTTGTGTGAAAAAAGTCTCAGGAGTTGTGAACATGCTTCACATGTATGCACGTTTACAAATACTGTCGTCTATTTTTGGCAAGCAGCAGTGAGCACAAAGCTGCATGGATATCACAGATTTTTCATGAGATTTTGCGCTGGCTATGGCTCAGTATTGTTGGCCTGTAGCTTAGCCAAACTTAAAGATGTGTATACACTCTGAAGATGTACTTATGAATGTCCTGTTGTGCCTTTTATAAGGTTGGAAAGGGTGAAGATAGGATGATCAGAAAAAGAGGAGAGATCAGGCAAGGAAAACACAAAAGGAACATTGGCCTTGCTAGAAAACATGGAAGAGGCTGGTTTAACAATTGGAAGGGGAGGCAAGACATACAGATGGTAGGCAGAGAAAAAGGCAATGGTGAAGTGGACCTTGCACTCAGTATTATCCTGGTCCAGACAGCCTCAGATTTTCTCCTGCCCTGATGGATCTGGGTGGAGTGACCCTATGGTGAGGGGGGGTTCATGGTCTCCAGTGGCTCAAAAATTTAGAGCTGACTGGGACAGTGAGTCTTGTACCAGCTTGAGAAGGCTTTCAAATGTATCCCACCACTACTCCACCATCCTCTGTATTGCAGCCTCTACCATGTTCTGAAGCCTAGGGTACTGGCTTGCCAGGCTGCCATGTGCCAGGGTGCTCACAGGGGTGGAACCAACACTCCCACCCAGTGAAGACATCCCTGGGAGGTCAGAGAGTGGTGGAGAACTTTTCTGCACTTGGAATGCATATGGTTGAGATGATCCAGGCACTTCTGGACCTTCAGAAAACAGAACAAAAAAGGGAAAGAAAGGGAAAAATATAAAACAAATATCAGATTGAGAACTAGAGAGACACACAAAAATGAAGACTCAAAATAAATAATAAGGGTTAAATAGCAAATGCCTTTATTTCAATGATACAAAAACAGAGCAGTAACATTTTTACTCAAGAATGCTAAATTGTCAGTAACTAAATATAAGAAAACCTTGAAAAATTAATGATAAGGTGCTGCTTACTGTGATGGATCCGAAGTTTTCTTAAGACACTCAGTCTTTCTGGCTGGCTTTTGCTGAAATCAAAGTTTAGTCATAATTGCATTCACAGTCTATTGCCCACAGAAACTTGCAGAGTGTACACTGATGCAGCACCTAAAACTCTGTCACTTTAAAAATAGTAACCAATAAAAGACTTTTTATAACAAATCACATGAACTACTGTTGCAGCTTCAGGTACTGTTCTACTTTACTTCTCAAACAGCATGGATGATGTGAGAGATACAGTATTACCTCGGAACAAGTGTGTTCCTACACAAATACCTTTATCTCTGACATAATTTGATTTACAGTTCTTATATACAGTTTTAGTCATGCAGTCCAAATCCTGTTTTTCTCTAGGTATTCTATTTTGGACTTTGTATGAGAACATCTGTTTGCTGATGTTTGCAGAAAAACAAGTTTTCATCCTGTAATGGTATTGTCTTTTAAGGAAACACCTTGTGGACAAATGCTGACTTGATCATTCAAAGATCCTTAGTTAACAGTGTCATATGATAGAAACATGTCCTGTTGTTACATCCTGTTATTCACATCTTTGCTTTTACTGACAATGTGAAATGCATACATCCTGTTTTTCACATCTTTGCTTTTACTGACCATATGAAATGCAGACATCCTGTTTTTAAGTCTGTAAAAAGTCAGCTTTTTTACTGACAGTGTGAAATGCATACATTTTTGTTGATTCTGCAGAAGACATGTCCATTGAGCAAATTCCTTATTTTTCAAGCCACAGTCATTTAGTATGGATGCTAATCACATATTGCTAAACTCTATTTCTACATTTAAGCAAGCTTTATTTTATACCTTATTTATGTTACATATTTGTAGCAGAATTACTTTCAACCTTAATATTTTGTTGAGCATACTCTAACAAACATACTCTAACAAACCTTAGTGAAAATGGTTTAAAAGTCCAGAGGAGCTAAAAGTAAACTAAAAGTAAAATGGAGACTTGATTTAGTGCTTTCATCCCTAAATGTACTTATCTTGGAAGTTGATCAGAAACATCTCCTTTAAAAATTCATACATTTTTAAAAGGATAACATTGAACCTGCCAAATTCACCTTCAAATCATAATGGTGATTATGGAACAAGATAAATACAACAATGATATGACTCAAATGTAAACAGAATGGAGTTACCATAAGGTGAGTAAAGACTTTGTAGTAAAAAGTTTCAAAAATATTGACATTGAACTGTTTGAGATGTTTAATAATGGTTTCTTAAACACTGAGTTATATGATTTTCTGACTGTGGATCAACCAGAATTGTGGAGGATGTTCGGTATCCTAAAGATCCACAAGGACAAAAAATTTCCCCACTTTCGTCCTATAATTTCTAGTCCTAAACACAAGACAGTGACCATCTCCAGTTACCTTGAAGAGGTGTTGAACCCCTTGGTTCAGAAAAGTAAATTTTATCTCAAGGATTCCTGGGATTTTTTAAATCACTTTTGGCAATATATTTTACGGGTGAAGAAAAGTTTTTTTTGCCACTGTTGATGTTACTGCATTGTATACAAGTATTGATCAGAATGAAAGTACTGAGTTTGGTAAATAATACCTTACCAGCTTAGGTGAACCTGATTTTCCAACTATTAATTTGATTGGATATTTACTGAATATAGTATTACAAGACAATTTCTTCACATTCAATCAAGGTTTGTATAAACAAACTTCAAGTGTGGCTATGGGTGCCAAAGTGGCACCCACATTTGTCAACCTGTTTTTATGTTGGTGGGAAATCAATTTTTAACCACGTTACAGCTCTATGAATATGTATGTTTTTATCTACATTAAATAGACAATGTATTTGTTATTTGGAGAGAAAGTGAAGACATGTTCAACTTTATCTCTGAAATTAATTAAAGTATTACATGGCTAATCATCACTCTAAGTGATTTAGGTAGATCATTTCATTTTCTGGATGTAAAACCTGTAATGGATTTTGCAAGATGACTGTACCAACCATCCTAAATTCATGAAAATTAATATTTTTCAAGGGATAATTGTTTAGTGCCAGTCAACTAACTAGTTCAGATGAGAAGTTCCTAGATAAGGTACATTTTATTACACAGTTGTTTGTTGATAGATGTTATTATACCTCCAAATACACACAGTCTATCTTTACATAAAGGAGGCAACTCCACAGAACTAACCAACTATTGGTCTATCATCATTCTGTCACCCCTATCCAAAATCCTTGAGAGAGTTATCCACACACAATTGATGGACTACTTACACTCAAATTACTATCAGACACTCAGCATGGCTTTCAGCCTTTTCATAGTACCACAACTGCCCTAATGTCTTTCACTAACACAGTAAACCAGTATAGAAATGGAGGAAGATTGGTATCTGCCATCTTTTTGGACCTCTCCAAAGCTTTTGATATGGCAAACCACAACAAACTTATCAACATCCTCACCTCCCTAAATCTTAGTAGTTCCACCATTACCTGGTTTAAAAGCTACTTATCAGGACAACAGCAGGCAGTTCAATGGCAACAGGAAATATCCCCCTTCTTCCTGTAACCCTAGTAGTTCCCCAAGGCTCCATCCTTGGACCCCTACTCTTCTCTCTTTTCACAAACAAACTTTATACCTCCAACCCTCACCTTAACATCATACAGTACGCAGATGACTCCACATATATCTGCAGCCTCCTCCCTAAATGATCTGCAGACCATACCATAAGAATATTTTCTATCTGCTGAAAAGTGGCTCACTGACACCCAACTCACACTAAATCCCAACAAAGCCAAGCTACTTCTCTTCTACCCACAAAATCCCCCCTATCATGTCAACCTTTCTCTATCACATCCAAAAATAATGCAACCATCTCACCAGTAACCCATACCAAACTGCTAGGTGTAGAAATTGACAACAATCTGAAATTTGATATTCATTGCCCAAACCATAAAGAAAGTCCATAAGAAATTAGGTCTTCTCTACAGAAATAAACAATTTCTAACCCCAGATACAAGAGCCACCGTTGCCTGCACACACCTCTTAGCAGCACTTCTATATGCTTCTTCAATATTTACAAGCCTCAAGAAAACTGACCTAGCTAAACTAGAATCCTGCTGTAATAAAATTGTCAGATTTGCCACAGATTCTCCCATAGGACACATCACTGTAGACCACTTAAGCGACTACAATGGTTAGAACTACCCCAATTACTTCTCTTTAATCAACTAACCTGTGCCTACAAAATCCTCCACCACCCAGAAAAAAATCTCATACAGCTGCATACCAACAGTCATTACCGCCGTTCCAGTAACAAACTTCTTCATATTTCCAAATCAAATAACTCAGCCGGAGATTCTTTCTTCTCAAACACCATTCCCAAAACTTGGAATACCCTTCCAGCCACAATAACCTCTAACTGCTCTATAAGCCAGTTCAAAAAACTTCTAAAATCTCACCTAACTCACACCTGGCTCTGTTCTTGTACCTGCCCTGACTAACACTAACACTAACTAGACCTGACTAGTACTTCCAGTCATAATATGTCCAAACTTATAGCATTCCGGCCTTCTTGTACACTCAGCTGACTGTGTTGTTCATAATCTTCTTACCCACAGAAAAGTTGCTAAGTATAACAATATGTCCAACTAATGTTTTCCATTATGTCTAACTAGTCATTCATGTCAGTCACTCAGCAATCACCAACTTCAAATTCTTCCACTGCATATAATACATCTTATACTCTTGTCAACTTTTGTCATTTCTGTTCTGCCTTACTTTTGTATACTTTTTGCAATTTTTGTAACTTAAAAATTTTTTGTATTTTAAATTTTATTTTTATAATACTGTAAAATTTTTGCTGGAGCTTTTCTCCCTGGGCCTTAGCTGAAAAAGGACCTGTGTCCAGCCAGACCTTTCCAGTAAACAAATGTAAAATAAATAAATAAAACTAAATAATTCCATTTGTGAAGTTGAAAAGATTTCTGAGATAGTTATTGAACAGAGGGTTACTAAGTTTCAACCTATTTTAGTGAATGGTATCACATTTACAGGTAGGTGCAACATTGGTTCGCTTGATAAAACCTTAGCTTTCCCTTTGAGTATGTCCACAGACAGTTATGCTGCCAAAAACATTATTTTTAACAAATGGAAAATTATTCAGGGAACTAGTGATTTAGTACATATTTTGGGAGATGTCCCAAGATTTGTATTTAAGAAATCCACTGACATTAAAAAGTTGTTTGGAAAATGACATTGGAAGAGATCTGAAATATTTCTTTTCAGTGTCTGGGACTTTTAGTTGTGCCCATTGTAAACATTGTTTTATACACAATGTCAGCACTGTGTTTTTTGAGCATCCTAATTATACCGTTTTTAAGAGGTTTAGGTATGACTGTCACAGTTCCAATATTGTTTATGTTGCCATGTGTTCTTCTTGTGTTCATTTTTACATTGGTAATAGCACAAGAGACTTAAGATTTAGAATTAGAGAGTATGGCTATTCAGAAAAAAAACCTTAATAAACAGAGCATCTGTTGTGCAACATGCAGAAAATTTCATTTTTTTGTACTGGAACAAGTTGATTCTTTTTGTCCTCCAATGGATGTAATGACTTTTTGGAGACGAGAGAGCTCAAATGGCAGATTAAATTAAGAGTGGAGAGATCTCCCAGTCTTAATGAAAGCATTGATATAAAATGTTTGTTAAAATATAAAGTTACATAAACAGTTTTATATATCTAAACATTTCAACTGAATTAATTTACCTACGTGTTTATCATAACAAGTTTTTTATTATTTGGCAATTCTTCTTTAAATGGATTTTATATTTTAATCTGTTAGAGCAAGTGAACTGAAATTATTTTTTTGATTAGAAGGTGAATTTGGTGGGTTCAGTGTTGTCCTTTGAAAAATGTATGGGTTTTTAAAGGAGATATTTCTGATGAAGTTCCAAGATAAATAAATTCGGGGACGAAAGCACTAAATCAAATCTCCATTTTGCTTTTTAGTCTCCTTTTAGTTCCTCTGGACTTTTGAGCTATTTTCACCAAGGTTTTCTTAGTTTTATAGTTTTTATCCTTCATTAAAGTGGTGATGTTTTGTATTAACTATATATATATATATATATATATATATATATATATATATATATATATATATAAATATATAATATTTTATATATATATATATATATATATATATATATATATATATATATATATATATATTGCAGTCTATAAATTCATCAGTAAATAACAAGAACTGGTTCTGGTCTGTTTTCACTTTAAAGGTATTCGTCTTTGTAATAGTGCACTTCTTTTACCATGGCTGAATATATGAATTTCAAAGGTATTTGTGTTTGTAATACTGCTTTTCCTTTAACATGAATGAATAACTATATGAATTTATTTAATAAAATTCCATAAACCTCACTGAATCTGTAACTGATGGTTTACTATAGCTGTAAGTATAACAGCCTGCAGAATGGAATTTGTAAGAAACAGAGACCTCCAAAGCAGAAATGCAAGCAACCTCCATCCCCCAATACAACCCAAATGACACATAGCCCACAGACTCAGTGTGCCACTCAACCACAGCCAGTAAGGCAAAACAATGTACCCAACACACTAGTCATAGGTGACTCTATAGTCAGGCACACTGATGTCCCACTCACCAGGCTAAACAAGGAGAAGGTTACTGTCAGCTGCCTGTCGGGTGCCAGGATCCGCCATATAACCCATGCACTCAGGTCACTCCACAAAAAGTACAAATATGATTCTGTCATTGTCCATGTTGGTGTGAATGACCTGAAACATACCTCCCTGGTTTACATGAAAAGAGACATGGAAGAGCTCTCCAATCTTGTAGCCTAGGCAGTTATGACCCTAGCCCTGAGTAGCATTCTGCCATCACCCCGAATGATACCACAGTACAAGGACAAAAAGATTGACTTCAACAATTTGCTAAGCTTCTGGTGTAATTCTAGGGGGATCCAGTATCTGTCTGCTTGGGATGACATGGTCGACAGACCACAATGCTTTGCCACAGATGGCCTGCACCTGTTGCCCCTGGGATTCCGGATACTGGCTAAGGCTCTTGCTGCCCCTATAGTGCCTTTTTTAGGCAAGGTTCAAATAACAAATTCACCACCGTAACAGGATCAGTCAAGCAAAAACTGAGGGTAATGCTACTCAGTGCTAGAAGTCTAAATCTCAAAATGCACTCACTCGATGCACTCCTTAAAATGGAGAACATCGATATCTGTGCAGTGACTGAGACCTGGTTCAAGGCTCCAGAGAGCACCCCTGCACTACCAGGCTATAACGCATACCACACTTTTCTGCCATGTAAACTGGACCGAAACACCAAAGGCAGAGGTGTGTCCATATTCATTAAGGATATCCACACCTCCAGGCTAGTTGCTCAGCATAATGCATCCGAGGTTATCCAAGTGCAACTAACTCTGGCCAAAACTGCAATCCAAATTGTAGCTTGCTACAGATCCCCCATCATGCCCTAGGATTTCTACTCCTCTTTTCTTGATGTACTGGAAAATATTAGGGTTCAACCAAACACCCTAATAATGGACGACTTCAACTACTCCACCATTAACTGGGAAAACTACTCGTGTACCAACTCCTTAGCTCAATGTTTTCTGGGATTCATAAACTCCAATGCCCTGGATCAACTTATCCACACCTCCGCCAGGGGCAACAGTATCCTAGACCTAGTCATTACCAACATGAGTGACCGGTGTTCCACACCCGAAGTCAACTCCTCGTTGGTCCGATCTGACCATAATCTAATCACCCTTGATATCCACATCCTGCCCCCACCCCCCATTAAGGAAGCCACGGTAAAAAATTCCTCCAAAGCCAACTTCATGCTTCTTAAGACAGAAGTGGTGAACTTCATGACACCCATGCAGATAGACAATACAGTTACAACTGCTGAATCCTACACAAATGCACTCTATAAGCACTTACACGAGTGCATGGATCGTGCTATCCCAAACAGAACCAAGATGCTATCCTCCAAAAAAAGGAAGCCAATTTGGTGGTCCCCTGCCATAAACAAACTCTACAACAGAAGGAAGAAACTGTTGCAAAAGAGAGTAAAATCCCATGAATGGAGGAGCTCCCTGGTCAGCCTCAGTAAGAAGCTGAGATCCCTTATAAGATCCTCCAAAACTAGCTACGAAAACAAAATTGCCACTTATTCCAAGGACAACCACAAAGCATTCTATAGCTATGTCAAGAATCTCGATGGCAACACCCAGATCTGCTCTGAGTTACAGCACAAAGGCATGAAAATTACAGAACCAACTGATATTGCCAACATCCTGTCAGATTGGTTCAGTGCAAACTTTACCCCCCACTCACCCCCTAAAGGGCCCATATCTATACAGGAAGAATGCAGAGTCCCTGTAATCACAACTACGCAGGTAAAAGCTGCACTCTCTAAAGCCAAAAACACAGCATCCATGGGACCGGACAACATCCCAGGCTGCATTTGACATGAACTTCAGAACGAACTGGCTCCCCACTTAAGCACCATGTCCAATAATAGCCTCACATCAGGCTTTGTGCCCACTGAATGGTGCACAGCAACAGTTATCCCACTCCACAAAGGGGGAACCACCACTGATCCCGGGAACTATCAACCTATTAGCCTGATGAGCCTGGTCTGCAAGGCCATGGAATGTATCATCATGGAACTCATAAACAAAGACATTGGTAACCTCCAAACTCTAGATCCCACCCAGTTCCGGTTTGTGAAAGGCAGATCATGCCTCCTGAACCTGACTGACTTCTTTGAGGCAGTCACCAAAGCCATAGATGAGGGTAAAGTGGTTCACACAGCCTATCCTGACCTCGCTAAGGCTTTCAACACCATCCCCCATTCTGGAATTATAGCTAAACTCACTAAACTAGGTATAAATCCCTACATTACAAGATCCCTACATTACAAAATGGGTTGCCAACTGGGTCACTGACAGAGCCCACACTGTAAAAGTTGCAGACTCTAAATCTGACCTCAAAGCAGAGACAATTGGAGTACCACAGGGTTCTGTCCTGGGACCTCTCCTGTTTGGTATCTACTTCTCTGAAGTACAGGCTAACACAGAAGGCCTCTGGCTAGTGAAGTTTGCAGATGATTGCAAACTAGGAGCCATAGTCAAGTCCCCAAATGATGTGGACATCCTACAGAAGGGCCTCACTGAGACAGATGCCTGGTGTCAGAGCCATGGCCTCAAGCTCATTGCCAAAAAGTGCAGTGTCGTCCCCTTTGGTAAAAACTCTGTACCCATGAACTACCACAATCTACTTAACACCAAATGTGTGATGAGACCTTGGGACCCAGGTGGACAGTAGTCTCTCCTTTGATAGTCACATTGCCGTAGTAGTCAGGAAGTCCTTCTACGTGGCACACCTCATCATAAAAGGTTCTCATCCAGGAAGAAAGAGGTCATTGTTCTCCTCTACTCGACACTCATTAGACCCATTATAGAGTACAACGCCCCTTTTGGAATGCACCTCACAAGATATCTGCAGCAGCTGGAAAGGCTGCAGAAGTGCCTCACAAAGAGGATTACTGGCCTCAAACAAATGCCCTACACTGACCGTTTCAAAAAACTCCAGCTTTACTCTTTAGCATATCACCTACTCCGAGGTGATCTCTGCCTAACATATAAAGCTATGTCAAACCCAGAGCTGCTGGACATGCTACACCTAAAGAAATCCCAATTCCTCTGAGCTACACGCTCTAGGGATCTAAACCTTGTCACCACAATAAGCAGGACATGCTGGAGGGATAGATTCCTGTCCCAGAGACTTCCCATACTCTGGAACAGGCTACCCATCTATGTCAAGCAAAGTTCTTCATTAGCACTCTTCAAGAAAAATCTTGATGAGTGGATGGGAAATAGGAAATACACCTGGGGATCACTTCTGTGTCTCTGCTCGACAGTGGCACAGGAAAATAACTTTCTTGGGTGGCGTAAGCCAGGGAACCTTGTTGGCTAAGCTTATGTATGCCCTTGGGCCAATAGCCTAGTACCTAACTATGAACCTATAATTATTCAGTTTCATTTTATTTTTATTTTGTTTCCAGGTTTTCTTTCCTTCTTCATGTTAAACTATACTTAGTGATCCATGGGACCAGCCACTCCACCTTCCCTGACACTGTCTGTGGCTGTAGCCCACTTCCATAGTAGGGCCAACAGCAGAAAAATGGATTCTCTGCTGCTTCACAGCAGGCTGATGTGAGAGCAGAATGGCTGCCAACAATGATGCCATTTACTGTCATTCTCATGACATATCCTAAGGACAGTGTCACACAGTTGCAGAGTGTACTAGTTGAGTCCCCCACCTCACAAGAGGTGGATAACTCTGTAGAAATACAGGTGTACACATTGGACATAATGAGAAAATGACATTACATGGGGGGGATACCACATAGCTCGACACCTGCTTCTAGTGCACATCTTGAACCCCTTGATGAAGAAGAAGTAGAGGTACCCATGTGTATATACCTGTACACAGGGTTACCATGGAAAAAACTATGTCACAACTAGCTCTGGAGACAAACATGGCCTTGTCTGCCCAGTAGAAGATGTGCTGTGACATAGATGCGGTCCATGCTACTGCTACAAGATATACATGAAGAAATTCACCAATGCTTGTGAATGGTGGAGGCCAGGGACAATGTCATGATGATCCTTATGTTCACTATGATTGCACACATGGAAGTCATGCCAGCCTGCATCTGCACACTAGTAAGAACTTACCAGATACATACTGGGAGGACAGCTGGATCTGGACAAGGGAGTATCCGCATGCTTGGCTCATATATATCCCAAGAAATTGCTGCAGGCATTCATGTGGATTCCCCAAGGAAGAAAGCAGTTAAGCCTTGTCAGACATGCACAGCACATGGTATAACCTCTCAGTCAAGGTCTAGGTCTCGTAGCATGGTTAGGCCAATATCTAGAGGTTCCTCTGCATCCAGTAGATCCTGTCCTCAGATCAACTCAGCATTAAGCTCACATGTTTGTATTTGCTCATGATGTCTGGGACCATCACCGGCACTATCTTTGGGGGACACTGACACCTGCCAAATCTAAGTTAAGGAGCATGGCCTAATGGTTAAGGTGTTTGCCTTACAAACACAAGGTACAGGGTTTGAGTCTCACAAGGGATAACTGACTAGGCTTAAAATGGCTCGCAAGGGCAGTTAGCCTAGTACTAATCTATGAACCTATGAACATCAGTAATACAGAGGTTACTTACAAGCAAAACATGGGATACATGAGTCGCATGACACTTGCTTCACAGGACAAATGCTGCACTTTCCTTTCTTTCAGGTACGAAAAAGAAGAGACAACAACAAAAAAAACAGCAATAGCAATGACATATTTCATTATGTAAACAAAATACATTTCCTTAAACAAGTAAGCACAGCTTCAGTAACACTGCAGTGAACTATGCAGAATATAGCCCTAAACATTTTTCATAAAATCTGCTCATTTACAGTTCATGCAAAGTCTACCAGTATAACTATCATTTGTGACACTGATCAATGAAAACTGTACAAATGGTGACAGCTAATCCCATATGATAACACATTTTGTTTATGGTATGTGTAGATATGTCGAAATACAGTGTACGTTAACCATGCACCACTCAACACAGCCCACAGGTATCACTGTATGCACTGAGTATTATCTTGGTAACTTTACATTGTCACTTAATGAATTGTCATGGCCACAGGTGTGGACTAGATGCTGTGTCCTCTTCTGCACAGCAATGTGCCATGCACAAGCCTGGTGGAGGGGTTGCTGTGCTTCTGCCATTGGTTGGAGACCATTGCTATCATCATTGTTTGGACAAATTATTATGGGAGCTTTACTGCCACTATCAGTGACTGGCTGGAGCAGTTGCTCACCAAAGCATGATCATGTTATGCAGAATGCAGCAGACTGTAAACTTTCAGCATGCAGTAACAGCCTCTTATAAACATGCTTAATAATTGGTTTTATTGCATGATTGACTTGTACAATATGGTCCATAAACTGCATTTTACCTAATGAATTGTGTATTGGACAAATGTAATGAAAAATTATAACTCTTTGTTTATGATGTATTACTGTAATTGTAGGATGTGGAAATCACATTAGTTTGCACTGATATATTATTTTATTTGCAATGCTTCACCCAAGATATTCTGTGTAAATGTTTCGCTGAGATGTATCTTTTGGTCATCAGTCACATTAAATAATAAGCATGCAGGTCAAAATACAAATGCTGAGTCCCTAAACCTCACTTCAACGTCTGCACAGTCTGTCTGTTTTTTTTATTGATGTGGTTAAAGATAGGATCTGCTACTTCATTTTTGGCAAGCTGCAGACAGTTCCCTTTTAGGTCCTGATAAATGCAACCTTTCCTCACATATGTCCTGTGACACCAGCCACTCCTTTCTTGCCAAAATGTAAAGCTGTAAAGTCTCTGCTCGTAGGTATTTATTTTCCTTGCTAATCATTGCTGTCTGTACTCCTTGTCTGCCAGCTATCCCACACCCCATTATACCAATATCTCATCTTTCTTCCTACACCCTTTTACTTTGCTCTTTGTCTTACATTCTCACTATACTCCTGATCCTTGTCTCTTCCTTCCCAGCATGCACTCCTCTTCTACAAATCTATCATTTTGTATGGTTTGCCTTTTCTGCCTTCACAGACGGCTTTTTTCTTCCTTCCAGCTGTCTCTAGACTGCCTAAGTGTTCACTCAAAACATCTTTGATACCGGTCTTACTATGCCACTGAATCTTTCTTGTTTAGATAACCCTTGCTCTCTATTCCTTGATGGAGATGAGAGTTCCATCCCTGCTCCAGCCTCTGTTTTTTTTTCCGCCTTGCATGCATCAGAGCTGTTTTTTTATTCCATTAGATTTTTGCATTTTATTCCTCAGATGAATATATTAAATTTGTGCATTTGTAGTGTTTTGCTATAGTGGTTCCTAAATTTCTTTGCAATGTTTAATACTACTGAGTATAGCTTTTTTATTTTTTTCTCTCTCTCTTCCATAGTTTATAGCTAGAAAACTAGTTATTTTTTACCGTGCATTTTGTGGTTACACTCTGCAAGTAATTAAAACATCAAAGAAAATAATTACTACAAAGAAGCTTCATATTTGCATACGTTATACAGGTCCCATCATCCCAGGATGAGGGAGGTCATATAAAGAATCTCCTCAAGGGACACTTACATTTTCAGAACAGGGCTGTACGCTTAACCAATGGATTAATAACTGCTTAGGAACTGTTCAAATGAAGTGATAAGGAAGATGAGCAGATAGAGGGGAAACACATTTAAAGCAAGTTTGCATAGCAAAGTATTTGAAAAATATTTGACATACTTCATTATGTATGCAGTTGTAATATGAGCCGTTATCTCTTCTTGTTAGATATGCTTCCTTATCTGTTTCTGTTGTGCCATATTTCATTTTGTTTCCCTTTTTCTTAATCAAAATCAGCATAATCATAGACAGTGCTGTCCCTGAAGCTTGCAAAATACTGATGAAAATTATGGAGCTTCCCTGTTTAATAAAAAGCTTCTTGAATTATTTAAAACAGAAAAGATGTAAAGCTGATACAAGCAGATGGGAGTAGGAGGTAATTTTACAGATCTAATTAAAAAGAAGATTTAAGTAAATATATATTTTAAGCAAGGAAGTATTAAAATTGTCTCCTGTGAGGAAAAACATTGTTTTTTTCTTGCTAATTTCCACCTTCTTTCATTTTTCTAGGTTTACTTGAAAAGAAAAAGGCTCCACAGTTCATACGTTACGTGAATAGTTTGTCCAAGTCAAGATATTTTTGTGGAAATGGTGTTAAAGATGAAAAATGTTTCATAAAAACTGCCACATCTAAATACTTAAGTGCCCCATTTTGGTAGTCCTACCCACTTCTAATTTTACTACTGCCCTGTGGTTGGACTTTCTTTACTCTACCTTCCTACGGAGTTGGATTTGTGTTTGTTATAATTAATCACATATCATTTCAAATTATGTTTGATTAAGCAAAAATAAAATATCTAAGCTCTCAAGAAGTATTACATTTAAAACAATGACATTCTTAACATTGCAAAACTCACAAAAATCATTCCCCACATCACAATCGCTAAATATACTTATTCCAAGGTCACACAAATTCAGGGGAGAGGGAAAGATGAGAAACAAAAAATAAAACTTGCCTTTACCCTCTCCTCTGACCATACAAATTAGAGACAACAAACATAATATGTGACATAGCCATTTCCACTGAAATGAAATACTAAATACAGGAACATAGTGATCTCTTATGGTTTTAACATTCTGATAGTCACTGAAGCAGGAGGTGATGAAGCATAGGTTTCCCTTTAGAGTTCATGCCTTGCTACAGCCACTCATCAGAGCAGTAAAACCAGCTGAGATATTCCATATTCTGTCCAGTTATAATACTGTGTTAACAAGCATCCAGCACTGGCTCCTGGACTCTGGTCATGAGCACAGAAATGGCAAAAATATCTGCAGGGGCAAAGGCTAATTCAATCTGGTGTTTTCATATGCTAGTTTAGTGTTCACTACTATGTGATACCCTTGTGTAGAATGAATTTTACATTTCAAGAATGTGTTTGTTGTGTGAATGTTGGAGTTTAGGCTATTTTCTAATATTAAAAAAATAACACAGCCACACACATACAGATAAATATGCAGACTGACACACACACACACGTGCATAGATATATGCAGACTCACATTCAGTCGGACAGACAGCAGACACGCATATCTGCTGACTATAAAATTTATTTTAAAAAGGCATGAAAACATATTCCATTTACTCAAGGTGCAGAGGACTATATTTGGAATACTCAACAAATGTATGCAAATTAGCTCTGATGCACTGTTCTGTGATATGGTTATATCATAATCACAGTGAGAGAGAGAGCAGGGCAAAAGCACTGTTTATTGGTTCATAAGTAAATACTAGGCAATCAGTCTGCAGACTATTACATGTCTAGCCGATAATCAGACAATGACCAAAGGTGAGAACTAAACTGTTTACCTCATATCTGTGAAGTAAGAACCTTAACCATTATGCCAACCCCCAACCCTAGCTGTACAGAGTCCCCTGTACTCAGAAAGGGCAGCCCACCTGCTTGTGAAAATACACAACAAGAATGTGATCTGTTTGAGAAAATTTTTTTTTAATTCAGGCATATAAATGATAAAAATAGGTACTGTTATTTCAGTTACATTTAGATGGACAATCTGTGTGTTGAAAGAAACAAGGAACTCTTGTAGATTTAACAAACTCCATTCTTTCAGCTAGGAGAGCCTTCAGTATGATTACTCAAGTTACTGCACGAAAGAAGACTTACTGAAATGGAGTGTTATGATGATAATTAAAAATGGTGTCTCCCTTTAAGCCGTAAATATGTCAACCTGACTGAAATGCTGCAGTTGGTGATGACTTGCTTATACCCCTCATGTTTGTCTCTGTTATAAAGTTCAAATGAAACTCTTCTGATCTGTGTGAATCAGCAGACATTAACACCGTCACTCTAACATTTTTTTCATTATTTGTAAAACTTCAAGGTATTTTTCACATTACATTATACTAAAAACCTACTGTTTGGCCTATCAAAGTGTCAGTGCTTGCTGAAACCAGAAAGTCACATTTTTCACGTTCAATCTACATGTAGGTCAGCACATTGAACCATATTTGATTAATGTGCTATAAAAATTCTGAATCAAAACCTGAGAAGATTGCATAAATTAACTCTGGATTCATAAACATATATTACTTTCCCTTGACTTACTCAGTAGGGAATACTTCATAGTAATGCTACGCAACATGCCCCAGTTTCTTCTTTTCATCTCTGATTTTGATTTAGTACTTAGGAGTTCACATTCCCTCCTCCCCTCCTCAGTAAAAAAAAAATTACACTGCTCTTTCCTGTTGTATGTTCAGACTTGTAATGACTCTTTTTCTAACCTGACACTGTTTGCTGACTTTTCACACAACCCATGTAACCATCATCTTAAGTATCCTATCCTAATCATATTGCACAGCATGGCCTCCCCTTATCTGAAAGAGCTCCTTGTCCCATAAAGCCCTCGTTAGATTGTTGCATTCCTCTCCCTTCGGGTTGTTGGAAGTTCCTAGATTTACTCTGTTTTTATGTGCGTTTTGCTAGCAGACTGTCCCTTTGGAACCTTCTCCAATGTTTAAGAGTTCTCCCATAGTGAACAGTTAAAAAGTCACTAAAGATCCACTTAT
Organism: Protopterus annectens; assembly: GCF_019279795.1. Taxonomy (NCBI): domain Eukaryota; kingdom Metazoa; phylum Chordata; order Ceratodontiformes; family Protopteridae; genus Protopterus; species Protopterus annectens. Next base: position 382,588,579 of record NC_056747.1, on the reverse strand, counting down.
TTGATCTATTATAATATTTTAACGTTTTTGTACAACCATTATATTTTATTTCAGTCAAAAGCTTTTAAAGTTTGTTAACTTTAATTTCTAATCATGGTGTTGTAACTCATTTTATTTGATTAGGGCTTTTGGATTATAGCACTAGTATAATTGAATTTGACTTTGAAATTTAAATATCCCCTCTGCCTTTATCTCTTATTTAGTGTCTGTTGCTTACCTCGCTTCCTTTTATTTCCTAAGCAACCAGTCATCTACTAACAGCTGTTATTATAATTGACTAAGTCAGTTGTATTATTTACACTCTTTCCCAACACTTCAACTAGATACATAGCACTCATTATAAATGATGTTTCCTTTCTCCTTCTGCAAGCACTCATCTGCATTGTAGCTCTACAGATTTCTGATAATGTGAAGCTTATCGCCTGCATAGCCTATTGAAATCAAACAGCATGGACTAATTTTAGGTAAATTAAAAACACCTTCATGCTTGTTATCACCTTGTTTACATTGTACTGGCTCTTCTTAGAACTATTAGATATGTCTAACTCCCCATGGAATCATTCCAAATTATCTACAAATAAAGTATCAGGTCTTTAAAAGTTAGGTGGGAGGTTGGCATAATGGTTAAAGTGTTACCTTATAGATTGAAGGTGCAAGGTTTGATTCTTAGATGGGGTAATTGGCTGGGCTTAAAATGGCCCAAAAAGGCAGTTAGCCTAGTACTAATCTATGAACCTAATGATTGTCTGCTTTTTGCTCCTCTGTGTACAAGAATTTTATAGACTAGTACCTTATTTAAATATAACACAATTCTTGGTGCATATCTGATGGTCTCTGAATGCTTAAATGTGGTGGGTCCTAAAGTTCTTAAATTTTGCTCTTGTTATTTCACTGTCCACTTCTTGGTTCTTTACTCATTTCTTAATGATGGTTTACATCCCTGACATATGAAGAACACTACATCACACCTATTTAATATCACTGACATATGAACAACAGCACACCCATTTAAAGGCAGAAAATGAGGGGAAACCTCCCACATCAGCCCACTATCTGCAAGCAGCATATATCAACAATACTTCAGTAACACATTAAAGTCCATAACTAAGCTGTAAAGAAAAATTTGCCAAAGCATCCTAGAACACAAGATATCAGCCTCAAACACATAAGGCAGTATGCACGACTTCTCCATTCCCACATACTGCAGCTCCGCACCCATCACCCAGGAGTTACAGGAGAGCAGACCTAAGCTCATAAGGCCTGCTAAGTTTGCTTCCACACAGAGAAATAGCTTAGTCATAGGAGACTCTATAGGCATATGAACTGCACACTCACCAAATTGGACAAGAAGAAAGTGACTATAAGCTTCTTCTCCACTGCCAGCAATCATGATGTCACAAATGCCCCAAGGTTCCTTAAACCAGACAAGTATGACTATGACCTAGTGAAGGCCCACATGTGACTGAATGACCTTAGGTGCTCCACCTAGAAGGACCTGCAGAGAGACATTGTGGAACTTAAGGATGTGTTAGAAGCAAGAAAGACACTAATCATGCAGAGTAGCATCTTGCCTTCACCAAGAATGATGCCTAGATACCAAAACAAGATAATTTGGCTTTAACAATTGGCTAAGTAGATGGAGTCATTTGCAAGGGATGTGACAATCTGGTATGATATGGTAGATAAGATTTCCTGTTTTGCAAGGTATGGCTTACACCTGCCATGTCATGGCTTCTGCATACAGACTAAATCATTTTGCTGCCCCCAGTGCCTTTTTCAGGCAGAGTTTCCCTACTAGACATTCCTACATAGTAAACTCAAACCCAAATCCAGACAACATAATGGTGGCACTACTCAATGTCTAAACAGAAAATGACAGAACTTAAGGCCCTCATGCAACTCAAACATACCTGTTTTGTTAGTGATATATGGTTTCAATGCAATATGAGCAGTCCCTCTGTACCAGGGTTTAGCACCTAGCATGCATTCTGGCCCTTGAGTAACTGTGGATGAGTGTCTGTATTTGTTAAGAACACCACTGAAAGGTTAAATATCAAACAAAAACCGTTCCTCCTATGGGACTTCAGTTACCCAACCACTGAGTGACACACTTACACCTCTAAAAGCGGATATTTATTTATTTCCATTTGTTTACTGGGAAAGTTCCTCCTATGGGACTTCAGTTACCCAACCACTGAGTGACACACTTACACCTCTAAAAGCGGATATTTATTTATTTCCATTTGTTTACTGGGAAAGTCCAACTGAGTTATAAGATACCCTTTTCAGTGGAGGCCTTTTGTGAAAAGCTCTAGCAGGTTTGCAAACAATTACACTCAAAGTAGTTAATTTACAGAGTATGAAACATTACATTTTGAACAATACAGACTAAATACTAATCAGTGAACTAAATGCTTTTCAACATTAAAAATGAAGAAGAAAGCGATTTGCATTTACACGTTGGAAGAAGTCAATTGAAAAACATGCAGAATATTTATAATGTAAAATAGGATTGTTAAGGTGGTATAGATGATTTGAGCAAAGAAGCTAGACAGATAATTAGCGTTGGAGTAAAGGTTAATGATAGGTGATGTAGTGGTAATAATGAATCTGTAAGGGATCGTATGTTGAGAAGGAGAGTTTTCCGGATGAAAACTGTTCAGGTGAGTTGTAATATGGAAAAAAATGTTTAGCACACAGTTATGTTGATATAAAGAGATCCTCGGATTTTAAGTGAATACCTGGTATTACTAGATTCTAACTGAAGACTTTAGACTAAGAAGGGGAATAGTAGGTATGTAAGTTGTTGACTGGATGTCATTTGGTAGTGAAGCATTCCTGTTTTGCAAGGAATGGCTTATGCATCTCATGCCAGGCATTCTGCATACTGTCTAAAGCTTTTGCTGCCTTAACAATGTTTGTTTAGGCCAAGCCTCCCTCCTGGACAGGAGTTGGTTCTAGCATTTTTCTGTTTAGACATTGAGTTGTACAACCATGATTTTGTCTGAATTTGGGTTTGACTAGGCATCCCAAATTGTCTGAATTTGGATTTGAACTAGGCATCCCAAATTGTCTGAATCTGGATTTGATCTAGGCATCCCATATATTCAGCGTTTGCAAGATTTTATAAATATCAGTGCACTTAAACTACCTACTAATATCATTGACATAGCCCTTACCAACCTAGCCGTTACCTGTATCCCACCACTCACTATCCCAAGTAAAATTTGAATACAGACCAATTAGCTTCTCTGTCAGGCATACTGGTACCACCTGCCACTCAAATTATATCATTTTTGAGACCTCCAGAACAAGCCTTCTTCAGCTTGTAGAAGACATCAACGTAATTCCCAACAAGTCAATGCAAAATTAATCCTACTGAGAGGGTAGCCACATTCACCTCCAATTTTAACAGCATCTAAACAACTTCATAGTCAAGCTGTATTACTCTGCCCAAAATATAATGGAAAATTCAGGAATAAACCTCTCTGTTGGAACTCTTGTATTAATAAAATGTATAATAAATGAAGGAAAATAAAAAAGTCATAAGAAATTCCCATTCTTCTACCTGCAGACCACACTGAGACATGCCAGCAGGGAGCTTAAGATCACCATTAAAAATGTAGAGTATGAATTAAAAGGTGTTACAGACACCAAAGGAAACTACATATTTTTCTTCAGCTATGTCAGAAAATGAATAGGGTAGTGAGACCAGCTATGTTGTATGGGTTGGAGACGGTGGCATTGACAAAAAGAGCTGGAGGTGACAAAGTTAAAGATATTAAGATTTGCATTAGGTGTGAATAGAATGGACAGGATTAGGAATAAGTATATTAGAGGGTCAGCTCAGGTTGGACGGTTTGGAGACAAAGCAAGGATTGTGTTGGTTTGGACATGTACTGAGGAGGGGTGCTGAGTATGTTGGGAAAAAGATGCTAAGGATGGAGCTGCCAGGTAAGAGGAAAAGAGGAAGGCCTAAGATAAGGTTTATGGATGTGGTGAGAGAGGACATGTTGGTGTGACAGAGCAAGATGCAGAGGACAGGAAGAAATGGAAACAGATGATTTGCTGTGGCGACCCCTAATGGGAACAGCCAAAAGAAGAAGAATGTACTGAGCTCATCCATAATAATTTCACACATTCCATTCCCAAGGATACAGCGAATATATTAGCATACAAAAAATCAGTGCTAAGTTTACCCCACTACCCGCATTATTGATTTTAGTGTCTCCCTAGGCCTAGAATCTCTGTCAGAAGCTAAAAAATGTTTCTGTGGTAGCAGATAACATAGAAGGCTGCATTCTCTTCAGTGCCAAGTAAGCATTATCTGACACTCTGTCTGAACTGTTCCATAGGGGTAGTGGCTGGTCCCTGTTGAACAGCCACTGTAATTCGTCTACACATAGGTGGCCCCTCTACATTGCCAGGCAATTTATAAGTTCATCAAATTTGCCATCCTTATATGCAAAGCCATGGAAGCAGCTCACTTATGCAGACACAGGCAACTTAATGGGTATAGATCCCAGTCAGTTTGGTCTCCCGAACCTAGTAAACTTTGGCAAGGTTCCAGAGACTGTGAGTAGTTATCCCTTTGTGTGCTGCTTACCCTGACCTGGCCAAGGCTGTTAACATGATCTTCCATGTGGATTATTAGACAAGCTTAATGTAAACCCCTGCATTATCCTCCTGATTGTAAACTGGCTGTCTAACAGATCCCAAGCAGTGAAAGCTGCTAGTTCTCTCTCTGAATGTAAAATTATGTGCTGGGCTCTCTCATGTTTGACATTTATTTTGCAGACATCCAAGACAATATTCATGAAGTGTGGTTGACTAAGTTTGCTGAAGACTGGAAGGTGGGACTGTTATCCACTCATTGACTGATTCTAAACTGCTCCAAAAAGAGCTAGAATATATACGTGCCCTGAGTACTGAAAGTAGTCTCATGCTAAATACAAGAAAGTGCAGCATAGTACCAGTCAGCAAAAAAGCTGTTCCCACCTCATATTTTGCAAGCATTCTCCTCCTAACTAACACAGTCATACAAAACATAGGTATTTATGTGGAGAACTCTTTCAGTCGATCATAATGTTTCCACCATAGCCAGTAAATCCTTCTATCTGTCACATTTAATTTCCAAAAGGAATATCTTCACGATCCAAAGATGTCATCTTGCCACTGACCTCTTCCCCTATCAGACCCATCAACAAATACACTGTACAAATCCAAGCATATCATATCACTCAACTGGAAAGGTCCTAACAATTTTAACTAAAAAAATAAATTAAATACCTCAAATCCTTCAGCTATCCTTATAGAGTAGCGATTCTCCTTACACTCATTAGCATATTGGCTGCTGTAAGGTGACCTGTGTCTTGATTTTTGTGCCATGAAAGACAAAATCTTATTTGGCCTCCTATTTAATTGCAAAACCAGCAGCTTTACAAACACCTGTACTAGGCTCCTAAATTTGTACCAACAAATAAACAAGACTCACTGGAGGGGTGGGCTCCTAATTCGGTATATATATTCCCAGCCTATGGAATAAGTTACCACTACAGGGCAAGTACTATATGACTTTGTCTGGCTTTAAGGCTAGTCCTTATGATTGGATGGAGAGGCACAAATTTACATCAGGTTATCATACATGGCTATGCTGGATTTGGGAGGTAAGCACTACTTAAAAGGAGTATATAGCTAGGCATTTTATGGTCCCTGTAATCACTTGCCTAGTTTTGCTTCTATGTTTAGTGTATGCCTATTACATAACTGCCATTCTACAAAAATCCTGTTGGCTTTGGTAAAGGTGCTGTAGACTAAAGCTGCTTCCCACATTACATATTGCAAATATTTCTAGATGTAAAGGTTTTTGTTTTGTACTATCTTTGTACCCACGCTGTAAATATTAACAAACTAAAGTGAAATAAAACATACCGGCTTCACTGAAAACAAGCCTTGTAAGAATGAGAATAACAGCTTAGGATAAAAAGGTCGTGTCACCAGGCAGAACTGCTAAAATCAAACACTTTAATTAAAAAAACTAAAAGCCAAGCCCGAAGTTTAAAACCCAAGGATAACAAAGTAAAAACTTGCAAGTAAATCCAAGAAAAGTGTTTGATTTTAACAGTTCTGCTTGGTAACAAGACCTTTTTATCCTAAGCATGCTCATGCTGTAAATATTTGTAGATGTGAAGCCTAGTCTCTAGTAATGTGAAGATCTGTGTGTGATGACTGTGCCCTGGCCCAGCAATCAAGGAGCCTCACTCCTCACCACTAACACCAGGGAGGTCGTCTCATAGAAGAGGAAAGGATAACTAATACACACAGTAAAGTACAATTTCCCTTAAGAGCACACAGAGATCACAGTCAGTCTAGGGCTGGTTGCTCCCTTGCTCTCCAGGTCCCAATAAGACTCCCCACTGGCACAGCTATAGGGTCCAGATCTCAGCCTAGCTGGCAAGCTAAAACCTCCAGCACCTTCTCTGTCCAGCCAGTGCTTCATGTCCCCACCCAGGTAGCTGACACACACCCACACTTTGAGATAAGTATTTATACAACTTCACAGACACTCCTGGGAAAGGCAGACACAGATTTTCTAGCTGTGTCCCTTTACCCAGACTATACGGTAGTAATTCCTGCCAACACCAGCTTAATAATTATTAGCTACTCAAAGGCCCTTAAAAGGGTGTCCAATTATTACTGTGCAATATTAATATCCAATTGGTAATGTGACTATTCAGTCTAAGGCTTATTAGAGTGGCCTATTACAATAACATGTATAAATATGCAATGTACTCTGGAGTCTACTTTCCTACACAAACCAGCCACAGGTAAAGGTTTTTAAAATATTTAATAATAAATAATTAAAACACAAGACAATATTACTACACCACAGAGATATCTAAGAGTTCAGAGATCACACAGAAACTTAAAATAATGCAGTAGGACAGGTCTGATGTCAAAGCAAAACACTTAATCTAACTTTCTAATCTTTAGCTAATCTTAAGAGAAAACACAGTGCTATAATCCTACTTACATACATAAAGAGCATAAGCAGTACTGGGGTTGATGGTCCAAGACAAAATGCTTTCAGTCTCTCACTGAACAATAGTTTGTAAAACACTAACAAACAGCTCTGCTAAGGCCCTCCCAAATTACATCATTTTGACACTTAGATTTTCCCAGTATTCACATTACATCATCTTGACACTTAGTCTGGAGTTCCCAGGCAAACAAACTGCATTATTTAGCAAGCTAACACCTGCTCAGGAAACTACAACAATAAAAGACATTTCACATGTATATTCTAACAATTATTCCTTAAGTTAAGACAATAGAAAGAATGTGTTCAGCCAGACGCTTCGGCATCACTTTTTTAGATAATTGTAACTTCAAAGAACATTTGGAATGCTTGGTTTGATTTTCCTTACAGCAGATGGCAATGTTGCAACAATCTTAAAGTTCACATTTTACAGTGTCTTGTTTCATTTAAGAACATAAGCCTGTATTTTACATTTATTTATACAAATGATAGAATTATGTATCAAATTATATTTGACTAGGCTGGCAGTCTTTGCCCATCTTTCCCCAATCTTCACATCTCCCCCCCCCCCCCGGAGAACTCAAGCTAGTTTTTTAAGTGACCCTTGAGAAACGCTGCTTGAGAGGGTTAGGTCTATCTGAGGGTACCTCACCCCATTCCCTGTCTTGCGAGCCCGTCTGCATTGGCATTGCTACTCCCACTGTGGGGATGCACTGACATATCATATGCTTGCAACCCCAGGCTCCATCTTAGCAATTTGGCATTTTGCTGACTGGCTCTGTTTAAGCATAGTAGAGGGTTGTGATCTGTCATTACAGTGACATTTCTTCCATACAGATAAGGTTGAAGTTTCTGCAATGCCCACACTATAGCTAGACATTCATTTTCTACAGCTGCATAGCATTCCTCCCTGGGATGGTGCCTACGACTGAGATAAACCACTGGGTTCTCTTCCCCCCCCCCTGAAGAAATCTGGCTAAGTACAGCACCCACCCCATAGTTCGAAGCATCCACCTGCACAACAAATTCTTTGCTGTAATCTGGACTGGCTAACACAGGGGGGTCCTCCCAAAGCTTCTTTAAGCTTATGAAATGCCTGCTCACATACTGGGGTCCACACTACCTTATCTGGCCTGTTCTTCCTTGTTAGGTCTGTGAGGGGAGCAGGTATGGTACTATAACTAGGGATGAACTTTCTGTAGTACCCTGCTGTCCCTACAAATGCCCTCACCTGTTTCTTAGTAACAGGTGCAGGCCATGGCAGAATAGCTTCCACTTTGGCAGGTTCTGGCCTTATCTTACCACTCCTCACTCTGTGTCCTAGGTAGGAGACCTCTGCCATACCCACCTCACATTTGCTCAGCTTAATGGTCAACCCTGCACTCTGTAGTCTGCCCAGCGCCTTCCTGACATGCCGAAGGTGCTCTGGCCAGAAATGGCTGTAGATGGCAATATCATCTAGGTAAGCAAGGGAAAACCCTCCTGCTCCTGCTAGGATATTATCCACCAGCCTCTGGAAAGTCGCAGCAGCATTCTTCATCCCAAAGGGCATCTTTGTTAACTCGTACAAGCCAAAAGGAGTCACAAAGGCTGACTTCTCTCTAGCACTGGGAGTCAAGGGCACCTGCCAGTAACCCTTGGTAAGATCAGTGGTTGTAAGATAGTTAGCCCCACCCAGCTGCTCTAGGGCCTCATCTGTCCTAGGCATGGGGTAAGCATCTGAATCTGTGTGACTATTTAATTTCCTGTAATCCACACAGAACCTGGTGCTGCCATCCTTCTTTGGCACAAACACCACTGGTATGGCCCAGGGACTGTTCGACTTTTGAATCACCCCTCATTCCAACATCTCCTGTACCTCTTCACTCAGAGTCTGACTCTCTCAGGCACCCTATAAGGGGCCTGCCTAATAGGCCTTTGGGGTCCTGTATCCACCTGGTGCTGTACCAGGTGGGTGATTCCTGGTTTCCCAGTGAACACATCCGAAAATTCCTGCAACGCTGCTCGGATTTCTCAAACCTGGGTAGGAGATAGCTGCTGGGACATTGCTAACCCTTCCACCGAGGTGTTAGCCCGAGCCTCACTGAGGATATCAGTCCCCAGATCTCCCTCAGACTTCTCCTGCAATCCACTGCAAATGCTCAGCACAAGGGCCTCCCTATCATGGTAAGGTCTCATCATGTTAAAATGGTACAATTTGTGCTCCTGCCATCTGCCTAGCACTTCCACCATGTAGTTAACATCACTTACCTTTCTTACCACCTTGTAGGGTCTCTCCCAAGCTGCTTGCAGCTTGTTGTGTCTGACAGGAATGAGAACCATTACCTGCTGCCCCACAGCATATTCCCTAGCTCGAGCATTCCTGTCATACCACACCTTTTTCTGTTGTTGGGCTTCTGCAAGGTTCTCCTGGGCCAAGCCCATGAGTTCCCTGAGCCTTGTCCTGAGGTTTAGGACATATGCCACAATAGACTCCTTGTGAGACTCACACTCACCTTCCCACTCATCTCAAATTAAATCTAGAGGTCCCCTCACCCTATGCCCATACAACAACTCAAAGGGTGAAAAACCTGGGGATTCCTGGGGAACCTCTCTGTAAGCAAACAACAGATGGGGCAAATATTTGTCCCACTCCCTTTTAAACTGATCTGCAAATGCCCGTAGCATGGACTTGATTGTAGAGTTTAACCTCTCAACAAGACCATTAGTCTGGGGATGGTAGGGGTGGTCTTCATGTGCTTCACCCCACAGGACTTCCACAGACAAGCCAGCAGGTCTGACATGAAATTGGCACCTCGGTCAGTTGGTATTTCTTTTGGGAAACGTACCCTGCTGAAAATCTCTAACAAAGCATTTGCCACCTTCTCTGCCTCAAAGGAGGACAAAGCCACTGCCTCAGGGTATTGTGTAGCATAATCCACTACCACTAGGATATTCTTTTTCCCTTTGGAACTTGGGGTACTCAGATGACCCACAATATCCATAGCTACCCTCTGAAATGGCTCCTCAATCACAGGCAAAGGCATCAAAGGAGCTCTCACCTTGTCTCCTGCCTTGCCTAGCTTTTGGCACTGCTCTCAGGTCCTGCAGTACCCTGTTACATCTCTGGAAATTTCAAGCCATTAGACATTTTGCATAATACGCCTCTTTGTATGTTTTATGCCCATATGACCTGCAAAGGGAATATCATGGGCTATGGCTAGAAGCGTCAGATGGTAAGCTCTAGGAACTACCAACTGCTGTACTCTCTCGCCTTCTAGCCCTCCCTCAGAGGTCCACTCTCTCTATAGTAACCCTTTGTCCCAGTATACAGATTCCCCCTTCCCTTGAGAATCAGGTGCCTCCCTAGCTACCTGCCTCAGGCCTTGCAATGTAGGGTCTGAGAGCTGAGCCTGTCTCAACTCTCTCCTTGTAACCCTTCCCAGCTCCCCCTTCCATAGGAAGTCTGGCATCTTCTGACAGTGGTGCCTCACTGTAAGCCTGGGTACTACTTCTCACCTCTATCTTTGCAGCTACCCTGTCCAAGGGAACATCACTACTCACAAGCCGCTGTGGCTCACCTTCAGTCTCACTGCTGCAGCGTAGCTCACTCCCTGAAGTAACCACCTCAGCAGTCATGGCTGCAAGTATGCAGTCTGTCTGGGTCTCCCCCAGGCTACCAGCCCCACATGCTTGTCTCCTAGCTTCACTGCATGTGACTGCATAAGTACATGGGACTGCCTCATCCAAATCCTTCTCTCTCAGGACATCTGCAGGATGGTAGTTCCATACCCTGGTTGTCTCAAGACAACCCACTATTGGCATTTTGTCTTTCCCACTTACTGGCTCCCTTACCTTTGGTTCTCCACCTTGCCTCCGTGGACACCTGTATGCCACATGGCCGCACTGATTGCATTCAAAACATATCACCCTAGGTCCTGGACGTGTACTTGGACTAGTGGCTTCCCCTGCTACTGGCAGATTCTGTTGGGGCTGTCTGTGCTGCACACCATGGGTTCCTTTAGTCCCATGAGCAGTACTGGGGGTCCCTTTCCTGTGCAGGGCTGCTCTGCTGGCCAGGTATAGATCTCCCTTCTTCCCCAACTCATCTGAAGTAGCACATTGTCTGTTAGCTAACCAGATCCTCATGTCCTCAGGCAAAATGCTAAGGGCTTCTTCCCTCACCAAAAGGTCTGCCAGCCCTTCAAAAGTGGTGACCTGACATCCACTCACCCAGCTATGAAAATAAGTGCTCAATTCAGCAATATATTCACATACATTTTCATCTGCCTTGCGTCTATGCTTACAAAACTTTTTCCTATACATTTCAGGTGTTAGCTTAAAACATTTTAACAGACATTTCTTTACAGCAGTATAATCAAAACAGAGTCAAGCATTTGTGATGTACACGTTACAGCTTTCCCATGGAGTAAGGGGGTCAGGAACCATACACAGAGCCTTTGGTCAACACTATACTGTTTGCATACCCTTTCAAACATGTGAATGAAACTATCAAAATTATCCCCCTCTTTAAATTGCGGAAGAAATTTACTGACCTGTTGTGCTTCTGGGGTCCAGTTACTCCCTTCCCCATTACCTCCATGACTCTGGCGAAGAGTCGGCATTTCCCTCTCATGCTTCCTCTGATGTTCATTTTCTTCGGCTTCATTCTCCAAATGCCTGGCCTCCAACTCAAGTCTCTTTAGCTCCAGCTGGATTTTTAAGTCCACTGCAGAAAGGTTGAGCTGTCCATTCTCCGAGGATATTGTATTTCCACTGCCAGCTTTCCATACTCCTGTGCTGACATGCTGCCTGCTCACCCTGACTAACTAAGCTAACAAAAGAAATAAAACAATTGTGATCTGAGTATACACTGCATGGCTGATTTAGAGTACAAAACACTTTCAGAGATCACTGTACATAAGCTACAGGATTCACTATACCCACACCACTGCCAAACAGATGTGTGAGGATATCTTACCCCAACCACTGCCACCACTTGTGATGACTGTGCCCTGACCCAGCAATCAAGGAGATCAGTCCTCACCACTAACACCAGGGAGGTCATCTCCTAGAAGAGGAAAGGATAACTAATACACACAGTAAAGTACAATTTCCCTTAAGTGCACACAGAGATCACAGTCAGTCTAGGGCTGGTTGCTCCCTTGATCTCCAGGTCCCCAATAAGACTACCCACTGGCACAGCTATAGGGTCCAGATCTCAGCTTAGCTGGCAAGCTAACCTCCAGTACCCTCTCTGTTCAACAAGTGCTTCATGTCCCTGCCCAGATAGCTGACACACACTCACACTTTCAGATAAGTATTTATACAACTTCACAGACACTGCTGGGAAAGTCTGACACAGATTATCTAGCCCCTTTAGTAATACCTGCCACCACCAGCTTAATAATTATCAGTTACCCAAAGGCCCTTAAAAGGGTGTCCAATTATTACTGTGCAATATTATTATCCAATTGGTAATGTGACTATTCAGTCAACGGCTTATTAGAGTGGCCTATTACGATAACCTCTGTAAATATGCAATGTACTCTGGAGCCTACTTCCCTACACAAACTAGCCTCAGGTAAAGGTTTTTAAAATATTTAATAATAAATAATTAAAACACAAGACAATACTATTACACCACAGAGATATCTAAGAGTTCAGAGATCACACAGAAACTTAAAATAATACAGTGGGACAGGTCTGATGTCAAAGCAAAACACTTAATCTAACTTTCTAATCTCTAGCTAATCTTAAGAGAAAACACAGTGCTATAATCCTACTTACATACATAAAGAGCATAAGCAGTACTGGGGTTGATGGTCCAAGACAAAATGCTTTCAGTCTCTCACTGAACAATAGTTTGTAAAACACTAACAAACAGCTCTGCTAAGGCCCTCCAAAATTACATCATTTTGACACTTAGGTTTTCCCAGTATTCACATTACATCATCTTAACACTTAGTCTGGAGTTCCCAGGCAAACAAACTACATTATTTAGCAAGCTAACTCCTGCTCAGGAAACTACAACAATAAAAGACATTTCACATGTACACTCTAACAATTATTCCTTAAGTTAAGACAATAGAAAGAATGTGTCCAGCCAGACACTTCGGCACCACTTTTATAGATTATTGTAACTTCAAAAAACATTTGAAATGCTTGGCTTGATTTTACTTACAGCAGATGGCAATGTTGCAACAATCATGAAGTTCACATTTTACAGTGTTTTCTTTCATTTAAGAACACAAGCCTGTATTTTACATTTATTTATACAAATGATAGAATTATGTATCAAATTATATTTGACTAGTTTGGCAGCCTTCGCCCATCTTTCTCCAATCTTCACACTGTGTCTGTAAAGTCTTGTGTTTCACTGAGCTTGTGCTCTCTGGCTGAGTCAAAAAATGGTCCACATATATCAATGCTCTACCCTAGTAAATAAATAATCAAATAAAGAAGACAACCACTGTTGCTTGAAACATTATTTTGACTTTATTGCGTGAAGCTCTAAAATTCTATCTTTACAAAAGACCACTATTAAACAGAAGCATGCCATATCAATGAAGTGGTACATACTGGTAGGTTTCTTTTCATATCCAGCATGCCTTTGTTAAGTGGGCTTACAGGACAGACAGCTGCTAAATATTTACATGAATATTTCTGTTCCAGGGCATCCCTGAGCTGACCGAGACTACAGGCTGTGCAACTTTCATTCATTTATTCTTGGTGCCTACAGTAACACACTTGACAGCATACACTGTCCTTTAGCTTTGGGGCATGCAGAAAGAAAATTGTGTTGAGAGCTTAACTTATGCTACCACCCCATTATTTAAGTTACAGTTTTAAGACCAGGGGATTCCAAAGTAAGATTAGCTGATTAGACTCCAAATTAGAGAAAACATATGGTCAGCAATATAAACTAATTTAAGCTAATCCGGTAAAGAGATAACCATTTTAGTTGTATGCGTGAGGCTGCCAGCCCAGCTATCTGGAATTTTGTAAATAATCATATGTGATTTGTGAATATTAATATAATCCATAGGCTTGTCTTGCAAATGTAAGAGAACTATATGCTATGTGGATATTAAACTACTGGTGCAGAAGTGTGTGTTTAACTGTAGGTTACGTACTGAGCTTCAAGAATGTAACCACAGTGTACCCTACTGGAAAGGAAAATAAATGTATATAAACTATATTAATAGCAGAAGTTGGAACATGCAGAGTTAACTTGCAAAACTTCAGGAAAATAAGTTAAAAGTGTTTTACGATGTGCTATAAAAGTTACTTTCAGTGCAGCAAGCAGACACAATGTCTAAAGCTAGAGGTTTTCCTGTTGTCTGGAAACAAAAATAATTACTAGGTTCCAAATGTAAAAGTGTTAATTGTTTTACGACTTCCAGTTCTAGGCAAACTTCTGAGAGATAAGTATTTTTCACAGGGAAATGTTACATTCTGTTGGCATCTGTTTAGCTTGGGAACTAAAGGCAGGTGACAAATAATGACGTCATCCAGCTGACCCAGCAATAATGTTTTGATATTAATTTAAGAACTATCTCTCAGAGAAAGTCTGTGCATTTTGTATTTGTCTTTGGATCTGACAACATCCTCTCATCAACACTTGCCTTGCTAATAGTAAGTTACTAGATTACAGTGATTTCTCTTAGATATAGATATGAATATATTAAAGATTAGTTTAGATGCTTTCTGTATTTATTTGAGACAGTCCTGCAATGTTGTTTTAAAATATTTCCTGTGATTCTGAACTCTGTAGTCACTGTGCTGAGTTATTGAGTATTGTCTTGTTCTTTTATTATTTATTATTAAATATATTAAACCTTTTAATTGTGGCTGGTTTGTTTAGAGATATTCAAGCTCTTAGTGTACTTGCATATGTATTTGGTAACACTGTATAAGCCACTCCAGTAGCCTTGCTGTTGGTCACACTTACCATTTGGATAATAGTAACATTACACAGTAAGATTAGGCACCCTTTGGTAAGGGCCTTAGAGTAGCTGATAATGACCTGGCTGGTGGCAGTGATAACTACCATATAGCTTGGGCAGAAGCAGGCATAGCTAGTAACCCTGTGCCAGCCTTCCCCAGGAGTGTGTGTGTGTGTTTGTATATCAGTTAAATCTCAAAGTGTGTGTCAGCTACTTAGGCAGGGACACGAAGCACTGGTTGGACATAGAGGGGCCTGGAGGTCTTAGCTTGGCTACTCGACTGAAATGTTAACCCTATAGCTGTGCCAGTAGGGAGTCTTATTGGGGATCTGGAGAAAGAGGGAGAAACCAGCCCCAGACTGACTGTGATTTATGTGTGCTCTTAAAGGAAATTGTTTACTCTGTGTGTACTTGTCATCTTCCCAATGTGCACATCCCTCACTGGTGCTAGTGGTGAGGAGTGAGGCTCCTTGATTAGTGGTCCAGTGCAGGGGCGTCGCAATATGCTTCAGAATAAAGATTCTGTGTCAAAAGTAACAGATGATAGTTCATGGCATATGTCCTGGTAAGAGCACAAAACATTTGCACTACTGACTTTCTACACCTGACTGTACTCTCATCAAGACATATTCCACACCAATGTCTATTCTTGCACTTAGAAAATAGTCTATACAGTGAAAAAGGTGAATATATGTGACTCATGCAGTGCTTGTGCTGCAAATATTTAAATTGTAACATAGATTTCTAAAAATGAAGTGTTTAAATGGCATTTTTGTTGTGTTGAAGTAAAATAGATGCACTTTAAACTTTCTTTTTACTGAAATTTTAAAACCTGCAGTTCAAATCAGTACATATATTATTTTAATGGGAATGTTTTAAAATGTAACACTTCCAATGTTTATTTTTTGCAAAGGGGTTTCAGGTATTAGATGCTGACTTCCAGACACAGGATTAAAACATGCATGTGTATAGACGTCTGAAATATATATAAGCAGTCTGGTTCATAGGTTCATAGGGTCATACTAGGCTATCTGCCCTAGGGCATTTATAAGCCTAGCTAGAGTGTGTTTGGCTTTCGCCACCCATTTTAAATGAATTTTGCTATGCCCTTTTTCGAGGTTAGTATACTGTGCCTCTGTCTAACAGTGACACAAAAGTGATACCTGGGGTAAACCTATGATCTCCCATCCACTCATCAAGATTCCTCTTGAAGAGAGTCACTGAGGGACTCTGCCTAACCTGGACTGGGATTTTATTCCAGAGTGAAGGGAGCCTCTGGGTTATGAATCTGTCCCTCCAGCATGTCCTATTTATTTCAGTGCTGAGGTTCAAGTCTCTCGAGCACGTAGCTCGATGGGATTTGGATTTTCTGAGGTGCAGCATGTCCATTAATTCCGGGTTGGACATGGCTTTATATGTCAGGCACAGATCGCCTCTGAGCAGGCGGTATGCCACTGAGTAGAGCTGGAGTTTCTTTAACCGGGCAGCATATGGCATCTGTTTGAGCCCTTTGATCCTCTTGGTGAGGTACTTTTGGGGTCTTTCCAGTTGCTGCAGGTGTCTGGTAAGGTACATCCCAAAAGGGGCATTGTACTCAATTATGGGCCTGATGAGGGATGAGTAAAGAGGCACAATGACCTCCCCTGATCTAGATGTGAATCCCATCATGATTAGGTGGGCTATATAAAATGTTTTTCTAAGCACTTTGGCCACGTGGTTTTCAAACGAGAGATTGCTATCAACTTGGGTCCCAAGGTCCCTAATTACTTCTTCCGTACTTAAGGGATTACCACCTATGTGGTAATTTGTGGGCACTTTGTTTTTGCCAAAGGGGATCACTACACACTTTTTGGCGTTTAGCTTGAGGCCATGGCTCTGGCACCAATTGTCTGTATCTATGAGGCCCTTTTGTAGGATGCTTGTGTTGGCTGGAGAGTCGATTATGGCACCTAGTTTGCAGTCATCTGTGAACTTGGTCAGCCACAGTCCTTCCGTGTTGGCCTGCACCTCCGAGAAATATATACCGAACAAGAGAGGTCCCAGGACTGAGCCTTGTGGGATGCCACTTGTAACTGGTTTGGAGTCTGACATGGCTCCAGCAATTCTAACCATGTAGGTTCTGTCCTTGAGCCAGTTTGCAACCCATCTAGTGACATAGGGGTTTATATTTAAGCTGGTGAGCTTATCTATAATGCCCGAGTGGGGTATTGTATCGAAGGCTTTTGCAAGGTCCAGGTAGGCTGTGTGGACCACCTTCCCCTCGTCAATGGCCTTGTTGACTGTTTCAAAGAAATTGACCAGGTTTAAGAGGCAGGATCTGCCCTTAACAAAGCCAAACTGGGTAGGATCCAGTGTCTGTAGGTCCCCAATATCTTTATTTATGAGGTCCATGATGATCCTTTCCATAGCTTTGCAGACCAAGCTAGTCAGGCTTATGGGGCAATAGTTTCCAGGATCCATTGAGACGCCACCTTTGTGGAGAGGGACCACTGTTGCTGTACGCCACTCTTTGGGTACATATCCTGTAGTAAGGCTGAGATTGAACAGTAGTTTTATGTTTGGGTTTAGCTCTTCTTGGAGTTCATGTAGGATGCAGCCTGGGACACCGTCTGGTCCCATTGATGCTGTGTTTTTTGCTTTGGAGAGGGCGGCTCTTACATGAGCATCTGAGATGTCAGGGGGGCAGCACTTTGCTGGGATAGATATTTGCCCTTTTGGTGGGGGGGGGAGTTTGCGCTGAACCTGTCAGCTAGGATGTTGGAAATGTCTGTGGGTTCGGTGTATTTTTTGTCATTTTGGACTAATTCTGAGCATATCTGGGAATTCCCACCCAGGTTCCTAACATAACTAAAGAAAGCCTTGTGATTATCCTTGGTGTCCTGTGCAATTTGTCTCTCAAAGCTGGCCTTAGATGATTTTATGAGTGCCCGTAGTTTTTTGCTAATACTGATCAGAGATGCCTTCCCTTTTTGGGATTTTGCTCTATCATGTAGTAGCCTCCTTCTTCTGTTGTATAGTTTGTTTATGGCTGGGGTCCACCAGACAGGACGCCTGCCTTTGGAGGATTGGGTCTTGGTTTTATTTGGGATTGCATGATCCATGCATTCCTAAAGGTATTCATAGAATGCGTTTATAAAGGATTTTGCGGTCTGGGCCGTATTTTCCACAGGCCCGGGGGCTTTGAAGGATTCCACCTCAGTTTTGAGGAGTGTGAAATTTGCTTTAGAGAAGTTTTTCATTGTGGTTTTCTGGGCAGGGGGTGGGGTCGGGATGTGAATATCCAGTGAGATTAGTTTATGGTCTGATCTTACCAGTGAGGGATACAATTCTGGTCTGGAGCATAGAGCCCCCATGTTGGTGATGATCAGGTCCAGTATGTTTTCCCCTCTTGTGGGAGTGGTAACAATTTGTTCCATAGCATTTGAGTTTATAAATTCTAGGAACCTTTGGGCTAGGGTGTTGGAGCTAGAGTAATGCTCCCAGTCTATATTTGGGTAGTTGAAGTCGCCCAATATAATGGTGTTTGGAGAGACCTTCATATTTTCCAGTGTTCTCAGGAAGGCCGAGTGGTGTTCCTGGGTTTGGGAGGGTGGTCTGTAGCAGGCTATAAACTGGAAGGCAGTTTTACCCACTGTTAGTTGCACATGGATAGTCTCTGATGCTTCATGCTGTGCCACCAACCTGGAGGTGTGGGTATCTTTGACGAATATTGATACTCCCCCTCCTTTTGTGGTTCGGTCCAAGTTTTGGGGCCGAAAAGCACGGTATGAAGTATAACCTGGTAGTGCTGGGGTGCTCTCGGGAGCCTTGAATCAGGTTTCTGTTACTGCACAGATATCGATGTTCTCCATGCTAAGGAGAGTTTTGAGTGCATGCATCTTGAGGTTTAGACTTCTGGCGTTGAGTAGCATTACTCTTAGTTTCTTATCCCTTGTGATACCTATGGAGGTGGGTTTGTCTTTTGAGTCTAGCCTAAAAAAGGCACTGTGGGGGTGGCAAGAGCCTTTGCCAATATCCGAAAGCCTGGGGGTGACAAGTGCAAGCCGTCCCTAGCGAAGCATCGTGGCTTGTCGAGCATGTCATCCCAGGCTGACAGGCATTGGATCCCCTTTGAATGACACCAATGCTTAAGCCAATTGTTGAAATTGATCATCTTGTCTTCATATTGTGGCATCATTCTTGGTGAGGGTAAGATGCTACTCAAGGTCAGGGTCATACTGGCCTGGGCTACATGCTCAGAGAGCTCCTCTATGTCTCTTTTCATGTAGTCCAGGGAGGTACGTCTCAGGTCATTCACACCAGCATGGACAATGACTGAGTCATATTTGTACTTGCCTTGGAGTGACCTGAGTGCTTGTGTTATGTGGCGGATCCTAGCGCCCGACAGGCAGCTCACCGTGACCGTCTCCTTGTTCAGCCTGGTGAACGGGATGTCAGTGTGCCTGACGAGAGTCACCTATTACAAGTGTATCAGGTGTGTTGTTTAGCCTTAAGGGCTGTGACTGTTCGGCACACTGGCTTTGTGAGCTATGTGTTACATGTGTTTTGTTTTGGGGTAGCGGTTGCTTGGGTGTCTGCTTTGGAGGTCTCTGCTGCTTAGGCAGATTTTTATTTAGAGCCGAGTATGTTTTTGTGTGTTTATGTGTTTGGTTTGCTGTCGTGGTAGGTCTATGTGAGACTGGAATTGTAGTGAGTGTGGTTTCCTTCACTTCCTGACTGGTTACGGCAGTACTGAGTTGAGAGAGCTTAGCCTCCAGTTTGACTATATGGTTGCATCTCTCACATGTGTTGGAATTTGTTGGGAGGAGGAGAGGGTTGTCTGTGTTCATGAGGCAGTTGTAGCATTGCCTCAAGATTCCCAGATTCACTAGCTGGACCAGAGAGGAGATTGACAACTGACCTTTGGACATGCTAGAATAGTATTGGGATTTCCTTTATAATTGAAAAAAAGGGCCAATGGGGAACAAGGTACTCAAGGGGAGTTTGTGAGTGTGTAGTGCTTTTGATTTTTTAGTGCCGACTTATATAATTGCTTTAGTGAGCAAGTGCCAGGCTTTAGAGTAGGAATAGGGTGTTTATTATGAGAACTACATGAGTTCTAAGGGAAAAAGTGAAGAGCAGACTTTGTGGAGCCGAGAATGGTTTAAACCCAATTAAGTGGAGCTGCCCGATGCTGCGCTATGCGCAAAATCGCGCCAAAGTGGGTTTTATACAGGGGGACTTGAAAGAGCCAGAAATTGGCCCAAGACAGCCAATAGACTACCAGATTCTTGTGCTGGGAACACTCCTCCAGGGATAGATAGGCTGCTCTAAGCTCCCCACTGCCACTGGTGAACAAATAAGCCTCCCTTTATCCAAGAAAGGAAATGGGCAACACAGGAACTTTCCAAAAGTCCAGAATACAGCAAAGCCTGTATTTGGACTACTCTAGGTCAAGAAAGACGGGAAACAAGGATAACTTTTTTGTTTTTTTTCTTTTTTGCAACAAACATCAGGAAAATGCAATAAATATGTAACACAGGTTAGCGCACTTGAGTGTGTAGCCTCAACAGGTAAATGCAACAAACAGGACAAACTTTAAAAGTGCAGGTGCAAAAACAACTTTAAACAGTTTAAAACAGTTCAAGAAGCAGGAATACTTGCAGTTTAGCTAGATCGGACAGTCGCCCAGGTAGTAGCAGGAAAAAAAACACTTTTATCAGGTTAGCAGTCGCTCTTTTAGCCTCTCTGCTGCTGGCACCACTCTGCAGTACCACGAGGAGCTTGGCTGAGTAGTAACAAGTGCGAAAATCGCGCCAAAGCGGGTTTTATACAGGGGGACTTGAAAGAGCTAGAAATTGGCCCAAAATGGCCAATAGACTACCAGATTCTTGTGCTGGGAACACTCCTCCAGGGATAGATAGGCTGCTCTAAGCTCCCCACTGCCACTGGTGAACAAAGAAGCCTCCCTTTATCCAAGAAAGGAAATGGGCAACACAGGAATTTTCCAAAAGTCCAGAATACAGCAAAGCCTGTATTTGGACTACTCTAGGTCAGGAAAGATGGGAAACAAGGATAATTTTTTTGTTTTTTTTCTTTTTTGCAGCAAACAGCCGGAAAATGCAATAAATATGTAACACAGGCTAGCGCACTTGAGTGTGTAGCCTCAACAGGTATATGCAACAAACAGGACAAACTTCAAAAGTGCAGGTGCAAAAACAACTTTAAACAGTTTAAAACAGTTCGAGAAGCAGAACTACTTGCAGTTTAGCTAGATCGGACAGTCTATTCTTTTACACCTATGTTTCCCTCCCTCTTTTCTTTTACTTAAGAATGATTGCCTTTTTCTATTATTTAGGGTTCCTCCACATCGAATACACGTAAAGCTCACTGCTGAATGCTTGGTTTGAAACATAGAAGTATAATTCTGCAAAGTTGAATCACAGAATGCTACTATTCCAAAATTCTGTGATGGCCTGAGACTGATTTATATAACTGTCAGGACAAGTTTAAAAGTTTTACTTAATGACAAGGCAAAGTAATGTGGATGCTTTTCTACTGTAATCAAATTATTAGTCGTATGCTTTTTTTCTGCTGTGCTTGTGTGTGTGTGTGTGTGTGTGGGGGGGAAGACTGTGATAGTTACAGAAATAATATTTCTAATTAATTATCATAGAATATTATATAATATATAATACATAATTAATTATTAATAATTGATTATTAATAATATAATGTTGTTTTAGTAGTTATTTGACAACATTTTTCCTTTTCTATTTCAAGTTTTGTGGCCTCCTTTCATGCCATCCAGCTGACCACCAGCAGTTTTTCTCCTTTTACCTTAGTGTCCCCAGTGCTATTCCCCCTGGGCTGGGAATCACACCAGTGGTGGGTCAGGAAGGGGAGGTGGGTCAGACAGAGCAACTGGCAGCCTACCTTATCTTATCCTACACACCAGGGGATTCTGGGTATACCTTTAGTGGGGTGAGCTACTGACCTCTTTCATACACATTCCTCACATAACATTAGTTAGCTCTGTCTCCCTCCCTCGCCAGTGCTGAAGTGTTAACGGCAGTATGCTTCATAATTCCGGCACAGTTCTGATCACTGGTAATGTGTCCAAATGTGGGAAGAAACTCTACCTCCTCCCTTTCCGAAGTGGGCTAGCTGACAAAAAGCTGTTCTTTCCCACTCCCCCCCCCCCTCGATTTTCCAGCAACCAAGCTGCTAATTCAACTCAGGTCAGCTGAGTTATAGTCAGGGCACCATCCGCCTATGCAGTGAAGCTGGGTCACTAAGGTTTACTTTTAAAGCCCAGGTGTAGGTTTTCATTCCAATTAAAGGCGAAAGCCAAATTGTGAAGGAGTATTTCCTCTCACTGTAGGGTTACTACAAAAATATTAGTTCTGGTACAGGTGAAGTTATTTACTTATTGGCTTCCCTACAGGTAATCAGTAGCTAGTCAGCCAGGTGCTAACTGCCCGAACAAAACTAATTGCACTTAAGTTTTCCCTGTAGCTCATATCCTTTATTTGTAGGCACCATGGAATTGCTGCTTGTGTAAGAGTAGTGTGTCCTCTTTTGAGGAGTTTTTGCTTTCTGCTTTCTGCATATGCTGTGTGGCCATTTAGTTAGTGTTTCTGCTGGGGGGAGTAGGAGGCTTCCCTCTGCAGAAGAGGCTTTTGATCTGTGTTGATGGTATTTAGGTTACATATGTTCTTAGCTGTTGTCAGACAGCTGATTTACAAACAAATATGGCATGATCATTCGAAGAGGTTGCTTGTTCATTTTGTAACAGGATTTATGACTGAGATTTAAGGCAACAGTCACATGGCACACTTCAACTAATGCGATTTCTTTATTTTGAGTGTTATGTTGCAGTTAAAATTAGAAAATGGGTTCAGATATACAGACGTTTGAGAAATCACGGATCTGTGTATGAAGCACTAATCACTGCTGATACTCAGGCCAGAAGAGCTTCAAAAACATCAGGGAATGTAAAGATGCAGGGATGACACTTATAAACACACACACACACACACACACACACACACACACACACACACACACACACACACACACACACACACACACACACACACACACACACACCACAAAGACTTACAACTATGAATGCATGATCGCAGTGCTACAAATTGCCTTAATCCAGAACAGAGTGTTTAAAAATAAAATCACAGTTTAAACTTAACAAGCCTCTCGTAGAAGATAATAAAGCTAAAAGGAATGTATTAAGAAATGCATTTACATAAAAAGAATGTATTATCCTTTGTAGTTCAGTGACATCTGAGTGCTATTCAAGAACAGCTGTCACGCTTGTCATGCTAGTGACATCAGTCTACTGTTATAGAAATAAACCTGATATCGCAAGCAGAAAAGAATATTTGGAACATCAGTCTGATATCTTATATAGAAAAGTGAATTTAGCTACTGAATTGTTTTCTGGAATATGTGATCGGCATTGATTAATGATGAAAAATGCTAGGATTTGTCTACCTAATAAAACATTTTACACTTTTATAATTTATGTTTTCATCTTAATGATATGTTGCACAGAATGCCTAATGTGAAAGTTGAATCAATTCCAACAAGGCTGCTGTTTTTTTCACTATAAATAATTACGTACTTATTATCCTTATAGTAACATGTTTCTGATGATAAAAAATATTCCTCTGCTGACAGAAAACAAAAAATTAATATGTCCTGCGAAACAGTTATTTCAGTTCAAGTACAAAATAAAATAAATCACCTTTATGTTTCATAGGTTCATAGATCTGTACTAGCCAATCAGCCCAGTAGACCATTTGGAGCCTGGCCACTGCAATTCCTGCAAATTGCTGCCTGTATCTATACGGGCCTAAGAAGACCGACCAGTTACAGATCCCCATCCTCTCATCAAGGCTGAATTTAGTGTGAGGTCGGAAGCTACTTTGTTTTGCATGGAGTCAGAGCTTATTCCATACTTATGAAATCCTTATGGAGAGATATCTTTCCCACCAACAGGTTCTGTTAATATTACAACAGAGATTAGGGACCTCAGCCTGGCTATTTGTGGTATTAGGGGTTTTATAAATATGTAAGAGTTTGACCAGGATTAGGTCATTATAGCCTTGTTTTATTTTATCTGATTTCTGTAAGGCTTATAATCTTGGCTATTTAATTACTAGCTAACCACTTGTAAGTCTAACCTGGTTTCTCCCAAGTCCCAGCTTGAAAGAAGAGTGCAGTTTTCCTGGAAAAGAGCTGTCAAAGTAATTTTCTCTTTCTGTCTGTATTATATACTAAATGACAGTCAGATAAAAGGACTCTGAATACATTTAACTGTAAAATATACGGATGGCAAACTGTCTGTTAAAAATCTGACTGTATGCAGATGGGTGTGCTGTGGGTACACTGCAATGCTGAATATTAACTGCAGTTTGTTTTGTTCTTAGAGAGTGACCACTGCTGTGCTTATCAGTGTCATGCCACATGCTCTGGGCATGAGTTGCCCAAATGCCTTTGATTTCAAAAGTGGAACCACATGCTGACACGAGTCAAGAGTATAACAAAATTAAGCTGAGTAACACGAGCAGTATAACTTTACCGGGCAGAGATGCCAGGGACAGTCTCTTCCTAATGTTATCTTGCTTTCTACATTACATGGAAAAATACCTACTGCTACTGGTATAGTGTTTGGGAAGGTTGTTGGCTTACTATCTTCCATAGCATGAGCACGCCACAGTAGACTTTGAGGCAGCAGACTGGACTAGTCCTTTTCATTGACAGCATACTTTCTGAGGTCAACCTGTATGAGTTCAAATTGCCCTCAATGCCTGAATATTGACAGGCAGGAAAGTTGATACAACATCTTGACTTGTACACAGACTTGGTGTCACTGTGAATAAAGTAAAATTCACTTAGTTGCAATGAAGCAAGTCCTCTACACCCCTGCATGGGGGATTACATCCTCTAGTCCAGGTATTTAGTACAAGATTGAACTATCATGGAAAAAGTGGAACAATCTGATCTCCATATATGACTCTTCACCCTCCACCTGTCTAATTAGTAGATCACCTAACTCTTTACATTGTTTAGACAAGAGAGAAACCTAATGGCAGAAAATCAACATCATACCTGTCAATGAACTGTCCCTTAAATAAAAGAACTGTACCCCAGAAGATCAACTCAATCTTCTCTCTTGTTCTCAGTAGGAAGTGATTTTTTTCTACTACCCCATATAGCCCATAAGGACTTAGAACTGTAGCCACACTTCTATCCCAGGGATCCCGTGTGTTGTTGCCTATTAAATAATGCAGAATGACGTCACTCTTGACTGGACTGCATCATCCCCCTTTCCATTTGTTTCAAGAAGCACAGCCTGTAAGCCAGGTAGTTTGAAGGATCATGGCATAGTTCAGACACTCATGTTAGGTGCCATGACATTTAAAGATGATGTACATGTAATGAGGAATTTTACATTCAACGGCTGAGCATCTGTCCTCCCACAAACCAGTTAAAGTAATTCCTGGTTTAGAGCAGGAGTCATGTTAACAGCAGTAGTCCCCAAACCCAGCCCTAGAATACTGGCCACTTCATTATGTCCCACCTACCAAAACTCTGACGAATCAGGGTGATTCGCCAAAGCCCTGCCTCTGGTGGAGCAGACAGATAGATATCTTGCCTCAGCAGGATTGACTCAGCTTCACCAAAGAGTACTGGCATATTGCCTGTGCAGTCTGTCCCCCTTTCCAATGGGTCAGTGTATGGAAAGTTAGAGTCTGAGGCACAAACATGTTTCTGCCACATGTAAGAGCTGTACATAACTGACAGTGCAATCAGCTTCCATACTTCATGCCATGTTCTACTTACTTCATGGGTCATTTAGCTTTGAAGAGTAGACAAACCAGCATCAATGCAGTTTCTAAGTCAGCAGAACAAGTGAGGAACTACTACCACAGGTGACATCTATTCACGTCTTCGGTCTGTGTTCATGAGCTGGGTTTATGATGACATCACTTTTAGAAAGTGAAATGACTGACGTCTGCAGAGCACACAATCTGTAACAGACATCCATGGATGTTAAGTCCGAATACATCAGCCAGTCGTGCATCTCAGAAGGACCAGTTCAATCAGCAAAAAGTGTGTGTGTGTGTGTGTGTGTGTGTGTGTGTGTGTGTGTGTATGTGTGTGTGTGAATGTATGTATGTACATGTACATATATATGTATTCTAGTAATAGACTCCAAAACAAAGATGCAATAAAAAGCATGTATCTGATGCTCTGCGTTGATTTTTTTTTTATCTACCTATTTGTGTGTCATCAAAAACATATCTGTACTTTTCTTTATCCCCACATCCTGTCAGCCATCAGCCGCTATACTGGCAATCAGCCCATTTGTACCCCTTGGAGGCAAACTCCAATCATGGGACACCATGATACAGGTAGCCATCAGGTTTTTCTTGTAATGACCTAACTCCTCATCTCCATGCAGCTGATGGGCTTGAGCATTAAAAGTCGTGATTCATCTTCCCCCTCCATGTCATTATGCATGTTTCTCTACATCCTATATGAAGCTACTGGCTATCAGAAACTTGGCAGAGCCAAAAGTGCAGGCCCTAGTCCATATGCCATGTGTGCTGTAATCCCACCTCACCCACTCCATATGCTGTATGTGTTGTACTTCCACTCCACTTCACCCACTCCATATGCTGTGTGTGTTGTACTCCCACCTCACCCAGTCCATATGCTGTGTGTGCTGTACTCCCACCTCACCCAGATCATATGCTGTGTGTGCAGTACTACCACATCACCCAGTCCATATGCTTGTGCACTGTACTCCCACTTCACCCAGTCCATATGCTATGTGTGTTGTACTCCCACTTCACCCAGTCTATATGCTGTGTGTGCTGTACTCCCACCTCACCCAGATCATATGCTGTGTGTGCAGTACTACCACATCACCCAGTCCATATGCTTGTGCGCTGTACTCCCACTTCACCCAGTTCATATGCTATGTGTGTTGTACTCCCACTTCACCCAGTCTATATGCTGTGTGTGCTGTACTCCCACCTCACCCAGATCATATGCTGTGTGTGCAGTACTACCACATCACCCAGTCCATATGCTTGTGCACTGTACTCCCACTTCACCCACTCCATATGCTGTGTGTGTTGTACTCCCACCTCACCCAGTCCATATGCTGTGTGTGCTGTACTCCCACCTCACCCAGATCATATGCTGTGTGCGCAGTACTACCACATCACCCAGTCCATATGCTATGTGTGCTGTACTCCCACTTCACCCAGTCCATATGCTGTGTGCACTGTACTCCCATCTCACCCAGTCCATATGTTGTGTGCGCTGTACTCCCATCTTACCCAGATCATATGCTGTGTCTACTGCACTCCCACTCCACCCAGTCCATATGCCCATATGCTGTGTTATACTCCCACTTCACCACGAAAGTCAGTATCTGTGAGTCTAGTTCTTAGTGAGTATGGTCTTCATTCCTGTATGGTATAGAACCTACCAAAAAAGTACTTAAAACACACGCATGCACCCAGGCACACACGCACACACAGACTTTGTTGCCATGGCATTTCATCAACATTGTTCTGCATACTTGATGTGCCATAAAAGCTACTGACCAAAATTCCCCTAAACCCTTCTTATTAATACTACTCACTAAAAGTAAAAGAAAAGTATTACACACTGCATACACAAAGCATAGACACTGACACTCCAAAATTAACTTAGCTGTCATAACATGTCCTCTAAACTCAAATCTCCACTGGGATTGTCAAAAAAAACAAACAAACCAGAAAGCAAACTTAAAAAAAAGGACATTTACCATTCACTACAATGTAATAGAGAAAAAGTATCTTTGAACACTGCACAATATGCAGACAAACACAGTTCCCCCCAAATCAGTGCTGTCCACTAGATTAACCTCCCAGAAATTGGATTCAAATGTTAAAAATTAAAGAATAAAAAAAAAGTAAAAGACAGCACAACTTGCCAATCAGAAAATGCCACTATGATTATTATGGTGTTTTAGCAGGATAGCAAGAGTTGTAGAGCGTGCAGTGGCTTGACATCCTGCCAAAACACCAATTTGTAATGTTCTTTAGGGTCTTTCATGAGTTAGGTGTCAATAATGAGTGATCAATAAAACTGAAATTGACTACATTTCCATCAATCATTCATCTGTCTCTCTCTCTCTCTCTCTCTGTCTATATATATATATATATATATATATATATATATATATATATATATAAAATATATATATTTATGTTTTAAGAAGTCTGGTAAGTGATGGCTTATACTGTAGAAACACCTAAAGTATCTAAACCGTACATACTCACCATCTCATCAGGAACCATGTTCATTAATCCTACAGGGCAAAATATTTCAGGTAGCATACAATCCAGATGCCCATGTGTTCCATTTATTTATTTTTCTGGGATTTTGAATCAGTGTTTCCCTTTGACTTCAGCTTGTTATACTAACTGCGTTTTGTTCATAGGTTTTATGAATAGAATGTTTTTTCTACAGCAGCTTCATTATTCACAGATAAAGATTCTAGTTGTCTACTGATGTACTATGTTCTTCATCTGTAAATATGTTGTAAGTAATTTCTATGTTAAATTGTTAATCACTATGTAATCCAATGTAACTACTGTCTGTTTATTTTACTGTGGAGCTTTTCTCCCCGGGCCTCCGCTGAAAATGGACCCACGTCCAGTCGGACACTCCCGGTCAATAAATTTAAATAAATAAATAAATAAATAAATAAATAAAATTATTCTGTTCAAAAATCGCCATGAAATACATCTTAGTGAGTTTTACCTCCTTGTTGCAGTACATTGCTGTATGGGGGGGGGGGGGGGGTTGGGGGCTTGCCCTCTCTCCCAGCTGGACTCTTGCTTGTGTTTGTTTTGACATATCAAGGGGGTCATGATTTGAATTGATTTCTACATTAAAAAGTAATCTGATGAAGAGCATTTCAAATACCAGGCAGTGAAAGCAACAAACTAAAACCAAAAACAACACTGCAGTAACAAGGTGGAGGTAGCATAAATTTATGTAATGCTTTCATCTGAAACTCACACCAGACTTCATTAGAATTTCTGGTTTGAGTTTCATGCAAAAATGCTAAATGAATTTAGTTTGATGAAGAGTGTTTGATAAATCTGTAGCTATTCATATATACACATGAAAAACAACAAAAGGAAAGAAAATATAGCATGAAAGAATTTTGGAAACATTACTTCACGGATAGGCTAGGCTGGGTCTTCTTTTAAAATGTGAAAAGCATGTTCCTTGTTTTCTGCTTATAATTTTCTGATTTTTATTTTCTGACTGGATTGCTTCATATATATTTTACTGTTACACTTGTTATTATTTTAAGTGAGAAATCAGGCCCATATGAACTTTGTAGCTGCATGGAACAATGGGCTTCTTAATAAATCCCCAGAAGTGCTATAGGTCAGCCAAGGCCACTGAGCACGTATCTGCCTGTCAGTGCAGAAAATGTAGGCTGGTTCTTACTTTTATTACAGAGCGCAGTAGCTCTGACTATGAAGGGAGTAACACACTGACCTTTCCTATGGCAGATCAGCTGTCACCAAGGTAACCAAATATCAGGATGTGATGTAGATGGGATCACAAAGGTATTAGAAGAACAATTTTATAAACAAGATATTAAAAGCAACATTTTACTAATGACATAATGGCATTTTTCATAGACTTTTAATGACTTGGTTTCCATAGAAACCCATTGCTATAGCATACAGCAAATTACTTTTGTATTATGAAGGTGATTTTCTCAGTCTGTGATCATGAAATCAATCAGGTCAACAGTTTTTGAAATGGTTCCTTACTTAACCATATTCTTTTTTTTTTCTTTGTGAAAAATGTAAAACATAAAAGTATGCAGTTTGTTCTAAAAAAATCACTTGCTGTAATACATTTAGCAAGCAGGAAGAAGCACATTCTATGCATTTTATAGAGATATTTCCAGTTACCCTCTTTAGAACAACACCAAGGTGATGAGAGTTCATTGGGTTATACTTTAATGATATACAGCCTGCGGGGAGCGCATGTCTAATCCATTTATTGTTAAAGTTAACATTGTGCATTGTGGCATTTCTTTTTTCTTTATTTTGTAGTTCCTTGCAATTCTGTTTGTGTGTGTGTGTGTGTGTGTGTGTATATATATATATATATATATATATATATATATATATATATATTCATGTGTGTGTGTATTCAAGTCTCACTTTGTTTTATTTATTTCTGTGTTAGCCAGGCGTTCATCCGTTCCTCCTCCCCTACTTGCATGTCATATAGAAGGTAGTCTGTGCTGCACCCTGGCAGTATGATTTCGTGCTATATTATTCTCACATTAGTATCAACTACCCTCTTCTTCCAAGTGTTGGTCTACAATTCAGGTTACACACACTTGAATTTCTCTATGCTAGGCACTTGGTGGTTATCATTAAAATGACCGGCACTGATCTTACATTTTAAAATAAAAACAAAAATGGAAGGTGTATTAAAAATAATAACAGAATCATTAAATGTACAGAAATAATAAGATAGTCATAAAACTCAGTCAGTTGTTATTGACTGGATCCTTATGTTTGGTTCTGGCTATATCCAAATTACAGCAGATCTAAAAAAAAGCAGATCTAATAAAAGTGCTCTGTTGCAACAGCAGATTTGGGTACCCCCTATCTGTAATAATGAAAGAAATGTGTTGGACTTCCATACTTTTCTGACAGTGTAAAATGTACATTAGTGTAAGAGCATTATTATTATTATTACCTTTTTGTTTTAGTATGCTGACACAGCTTCATGAAATAAAGCAATTCTATATCATGAGAGTGTGTGTTGTCTTTACATCTGTTTCTTCCCTGGAACGTAATCGTGTATGGAAAAGAAAGGCAAGGAGCTCCAGTGGAATCCAACAGTTGTAGATTTGCCACAGTGAGCATTTCCTTATGATTCAGGCATCTGTGGTTCACCAAGGACTGTAAAGGAATGTAAAGCAGAAAACACTGGCTATATTCTAAATTAATATTAAGTCGACATACATTTACAGATTTATATCTATCAATCCTAACACAGGTGTCAGTGTTAAATGGTAACATGACATCCTAAAATGGGAGAACAGGTGAAGTGAAAGACATGCAGAGATTAGGACAAAGACAGACTTAAAGAGGCCAGTCCCACCCAGTATTAGGATTCTGGCTATAAAAGGAGGTGCTGATCTCAGATCTGGTTATTGGCTATGGCGTTACATTACAGGGCATGTAGTATGATTCTAGGCAAAGAGGGGAGAGGAGGAGGAAGAAAAGTGAAATGGTAACATTCCTGCTCTACATCTACACCTTCTTCCCTTCCAGCTTTCGGCCAGGTGTCTAATTAATAACTTGCTGCTACTGCAGCTCTGAAACCTAATAGGATGTGGGAAACAGTCTTCTTTTCAAGGGAAGTCCCTTGTTTTTGTAACTATTAAGGGAATACCTCAGGAGTTGAGCAGAATATTTCCAGGTGACACCCAAAGCACAAGAAGGGAGAAACAAGCACTGAGCAAGCAACATCAACCAGTGACAGTCATATAAACAAGTCAGCAAATTCTATCAAGCAGCCATCAGCCACAGCCCTGCAGTCCTGTGGACAGCATCCCCTGTATGTCCTGCCCCCTTCTCACTGCATGTGCCATCAAGCACCAGAGCCACTATTCAAACTCAGGTCACCTGTGCCATAGTTTAGGCTTTATCACACTATAGGCTAGGGTGCTTTTTTATGCAGAAGCACAATATGGGCAATAGCCAAAACAAATCCTGAATTCTGGGGTGTGTTAGAAAACCCAAATATACAGGCAAAATTGAAAAAGAAAATGTGAGATCATATTCTTTAATTTGAAAATTAAGCAATTCTGCCTCTTAGCATTACAGATGGCATTAAAGAAGATCTCCCCACTTCTCCCGAGGTGAACCCAGAGCATTAAATGAAACCAGAAGGAAAGAAAGAATGAAATATTTAGCATTTATCCATATGTCTGAAGTAATGACTTTTTAAGAAAAAAGTTAAAATAATTCTTATTAGTGCTCTAACTAATCACATTTTAATTAATTAATTAATTAATTAATTAAATTAATTAATTCATACATTCATTCATTCATTAAGCAATAGTAATTTTTGGTTATTTCTATGACTCGCTGAGACCCACTTCAGTGACTTCCCATTTTAATATGACTCCTGAAGCTAGCCAGGGATTGTACAATCTCAAAATGCATTACGTTAGGGAAGGTTGTGCAGGGATCTTGCCCCTGTAAGAGGAGTAAGACTAGGCTTGCCCTTCTTCTTTCGGCTTTTCCCAGTTAGGGGTCGCCACAGTGGATCATCTGTCTGCTCATGATTGGCAGTGGAGTTTTACAGTGTCGAGTTGCCAGCTCGGCGCTCA
Organism: Protopterus annectens; assembly: GCF_019279795.1. Lineage (NCBI taxonomy): Eukaryota > Metazoa > Chordata > Ceratodontiformes > Protopteridae > Protopterus > Protopterus annectens. Next base: position 382,556,157 of record NC_056747.1, on the reverse strand, counting down.
ACCTTCCATGGAAGGCACACACATGCACGCACTCATGCCTAGGGCCAATTTAGAGTATGCAGTCCACCTACAGCATGTCTTTGGGATATGGGAGGAAACCGGAGCACCCGGAGGAAACCCACGCAACCACAGGGAGGACATATAGACTCTGCACAGAAGGCACCCCAGCCGAGGATCGAACCAGAAAACCTCTTGCTGTGAGGGGACAATGCTAACCACTGCACCACCGTGGCTGCCTAGGCTTGCCCTACAGCATATGAATCTTTTATGTTAGCCTGTTTTATTTTCCACTTTCAAAGAAACGGGTGTTATGGGAAAGGGTATTGAATTAACAGACATGTCTTTATTATGCAGTGTATTGATTTTTTTGGTTATGCAGTTAAGGTTACTGTTTGTTTCTGAACAGAGGAATACTCATTTTTTTTCTTGATAATTTAATCCTGATGTCAAATAGAGAGCTGTATGCTTAAGAATGTCATATGTTATGTATGTGAAATCGCACATACCATGTGTGCGTGTGTGTGTGTGTGTGTGTGTGTGTGTGTGTGTGTATATATATATATATATATATATATATATATATATACACACACACACACACACAATGATGCTTCTAAAGGTTCAGCTTAGTCAGGCACTGTAGAATGTGAAAAGGAGTACTTTGATTTTATAATTGACTCAGCATTAGCTTATTTCTTAGGTAATTCCTGAATTATGCATCCATCTTTTTCCAAACTACTGAGAAATGTTTCCCACTAATGGCTAATCACATTATCTATTTAGATTCCTACAAATCAAGGATTGATGTGGTCTCATGGGTCTATATATTGACACTTTTACCCATAGCTGACAGGCAAGGTACATTTTTAAACAAAGCAAAATTATTTGTGTTTGTTTCCTTCTTCCATGCAACATATAGAATGCTGACACTGATACTAAACATTTAAGTGCAAACTAAACTACGCATACGTTAATAAACTTATCACATACTATGTGGTTAAGAGAAACTATGGCTTCCAATGCCATCAAGGAAGTCTGAAAAAAAGGACTTTACAAAATAACAGAAATATAAATGGGATTAGGAAACTGAAGAGCAAGCAAGATGAGGGTATACGTGTGCATTTTTTATTACAAAGATTAATGGAGCCTAACAACTTTTTAAAAACACCTTTATTGAATTATCACTTGTGACATAGGCAAACATATTTATATGGAAGTAATTAAACTATGTTAACAAGTTCACATTTATAAATATTATACATCACTTATATTGTTATATAGCATATAATCTATGCACCATTTCATAAATTATTCGGTTCTTGTCTTATTTTAAACTTCATTCCTTCTGCAAAACATTTTTCTACCCATATTGTTCTCATAATTTCTGCTTTTTTTGTTTATAATTTACTCCCACTCTTTTCTGAAGATCACACATCCTGTTCTTTTATCTGTGCTACAATATTCACTGCTTAAAGTATCATTGCTTTAGATTTTCATTTCCATTTTCTATTAATTACTTTTTTGGCAGCCGTCAGAATTAATCTTAAGGCCTTATTATGTCTGGAAGATAACAACTTGAGCACCATGAAATATTATTATTTAAATACCTGTCACTGAAAATTGCTGTCTTTTTAGCAAGTTTTCAAAATTGTGAGTTATGTGGCAAAGAGAGTTGTATAGGGCATGCATTCAATAGAGAAGAACAAATGGACTAAATGTATAATACAGACATTGAAAGGACATGATGGGGAGTATAGCAATAACCCACGCCTGGGTGTAGGTAATGCTGGATTTACCCACGGTTGGCGTGGTTTGGTCCCGAGGGCGAAGCCCAAGGGACCAAACAAAGCCAACCGTGGGTAAATACAGCATTACCCACACCCAGAAGTGGGTTATTGCTATTATACCATGACATTATTTAAGAAAATAAACTATTACTTTTCTTAAATAATGGCATAGTATAATGCCTGTTTACTGCCCTTCTGCAGATGTCTGGCATCCGCGGCAGTTCTGATGTACTGCGCGCCTGCGCAGTACATCAGAGCTGTGGGCAAAAGCAATGGAGAAAGCAAGATCTCCGTTGCTTTTTTTTTACTGTTTTCGCTATGTTAAATGGGTTTAACATAGCGAGACAGTTTTAAAATAAGCAACGGAGATGTCCGTTGCTTATTTTAAAACTGTCTCGCTATGTTAAACCCATTTAACATAGCGAAACAGTAAAAAAAGCAACGGAGATCTTGCTTTCTCATTTGCTTTTTTTAAAACCTGTCTCGCTATGTTAAATGGGTTTAGCATAGCGAGACAGCTTTAAAATAAGCAACAGAGATCTCTGTTGCTTATTTTAAAGCTGTCTCGCTATGTAAAACCCATTTAACATAGAGAGACAGTGTTTTAAAAGTAGAGTTATACTAATGGAAAAAAGTTCGGGCGACCGGACCTTTTTCCATTAGTATAACTCGATTTACAATGTGCACGCTGGCCAATCAGCGTGCACGTTTTGGGGGGGGGTCATGGTATAATAACAAATAATGTCTGGCATTCCTGTGTTTTGAATGGTGGATCACTGCTGTAAGTTTACAGTAGCAGACAGCATAAATTAAGCTGTGGTTTTAAATTAGCTTTGTAAAGGCACAGAACAAGAGGGCTGTCAGCTGGATGAACAGGTAAAGTAAAACAATCAAACAACACACTGTACATACTTCTCAACTGTACACATTTCTGCCTCACGATTTTGGTCTGTTTTTCATAAAACTGGTTTTCTGTGAAACTAGTGGCAAATCATTAAAGTTTGAAGTTAGAAAATAATGGCAGACATTTGAATTTCAGACATCATACCCTTCAGAAAATTCATGCTAATGCAAAACCTGTTATTCTGTCAACTTTCTAAGTTTGTAAGATCAATATTTATTTATAAATTGTCCCTATTTTTGGGCCTTTGTCCCACTTTTATTTATGGCTTTGTCCAGATTTCCTGCTCTAAGAAGTTGAAAGGCATGACACTGACATGAAAAACAAAGGTAAGCAAAGAGGGGTAAATAAAATGGGAGACATGGAAAAAAATAAATGTTAGCGACAAAAAGGAACTGGGTAGGAAAACAGAATAAGAAGGAATACACAGTGGGGAACAGTGCAGTAAGAAAATAAGGCACAATTCCAAAGCATACTAGTTAGAAAGGGCTGTTGAGGAGGAATATAGTAAACAAGACTCATCAGAATGGGTAGGGGATAGGGAATGAAATGTACATAAAGCATACTAAGATCTATGGCATGTTATCTAGAATCATTACACCAAAATAAAATGCCACAATTAATAAGAAATCATAGTTAAACATAACTCTGAACTGTCCAGATTTTTGCAGAATGTCCAAATTTTTGCCTTATATTTTTGGTCTGTTCCTCATAAAATTGGGTTTTTTCTACCAAATCACTGAGATTAGAAATCACTAAATAATGGCATTTGAGTTTCAAACTTCATATCCTTCAAAAAATGCATAATAAGAGTAATATTTAAAACATGTCCCTATTTTTGGGCCTTTGTCCCCCATTATCTTAGGCTTTGCCCAGATTTCTTGTGCTAAGAGGTTCAGAGGTATGTAGTTAAACAATAATTCTTTCAAACTACGATATTATTTCATACAACTGGATTCATGACAGTTGGTTTTATCATTGATAGATCATGTCTACTAACCTTGGTAAACATCTTTGAGAAGGTGTAGAGGCAGTGACAGAACATATAGATTATCTGGATTTGGCCAAGGCATTCAGTACTGTACCTCCTGCAGGAACTGTAAACAAACTATAAGAACTAAAGGTGGATCTTTACATGGTAAGATGGATTTCAAACTGGCTGACAGACAGAACTCACACAAGGTGCCACCTCGGTAACTAAGTAAGTAGTGGATTACCACAGGGTTCTGTGCTGGGGTTCCTCCTTTTTGAGATATACCTTTCTGACGCCCATACCACAAACCCTTACCTATGGCTAACCAAATTCATCAATGACTGCTAGCTGGATGTTTATATTCCATTCTCCCAACTTATACAGAAACATTTCAGAAAGTACTAGTCCTTACAATCAATGGTCTATAGAAAAGGGGCTTAACTAAATTCAAACAGTGCAGCATTGTCACTTTTGGGAAATGCCTATTATCTAAAACTTACAGCATAATCATTACTCCACTCCATGTGGACATGATAGTCAGAGGACCTGGGTTGACAATTCTCTCACCTTTGGCTACCGTGTTACAACAATAGGTAGGAAAACTTACTGTCCAGCACAACTGAGTTTCAAAGGTATTTCATCTATGCCAAAAGATGATATTGTTCTTCTCTACTCTGCCTTAATTATTCAGATTTCAAAATACAGTTTGATGTGTACCTAGCCAAGCATATTATGCATTAGAACAATGCCAAGGGTTCCTCATGAAAAAGATTATTGGTCTAAAAACCCAGAGCTACCAAGACAGACAAGAACCTTTATCCCTCTGCTTTGTCTTGTGTAGACTTCTGTCTGGCAATCTCTGTTTGGGATTCCATGCCATCAAAAACCCCACCCTAGTGGATCTCTTAAACCTTCACAGTATGAAGAGCTGAACAAACACCTGAACAAAGAATCTGAACCTCCAGAAACATATAAATAAAATACAGAACAAAAAAAAAAAAAAAATCCACCAACGTATAAATACATGTTGGAGGGATAGATTCATTTCTCAGTAGTTGCCCCACCTCTGGAACAATTTTAAGCAGAGTGACACCCTTGCCTCCTTCAAGACTAACTTTGTTGATTGGATGGATACCTACATGATCATGTCTGGGCTGTGTTTTTCCATGCTGCAAGGGGTACATCTTGAGAGTGGTATTTGGCAAGGTGTACATGGTCTTTAGACTTACTTGCCTTGTAGCTCCTATGATCTCATGAACCTGTTATAAAAATAATATGAGTAAATATCCTGTAAAGGATTTGGGCGGCCGAGGTGGTGCAGCGGTTAGCGTTTCCACCTCACAGCAAGAGGTTCTCCAGTTTAATCCTCGGCAGAGGTGCCTTCTGTGTGGAGTCTGCATGTCCTCCCTGTGGTCGTGTGGGTTTCCTCCCACATCCCAAAGACATGCTGTAGGTGGATTGGACACTCTAAATTGGCCCTAGGTGTGAGTGCATGCATGTGTCTGCCTTCTGTGGAAGGTTGGGCGTCGGGCTGGCAACTTGACACCGTAAAACTCCACTGCCAATCATGAGCAGACGGGTGATCCACTGTGGTGACCCCTAACCGGGAAAAGCCAAAAGAAGAAGAAGATCCTGTAAAGGATTTGCGTGCTCAGCATTATGAGACCACATGTTTTGCTTTGCATATATAGTCATCTGAAAAAGTTTAAATGTTAAGGTTTTGCATATATTTTTTTTTTGTTTCAGTTAATTCTTTACCATTTTTTCACTGTCTGTAAATCATATTGTTCATAGGTTCATAGGTTGGTACTAGGCTATCGGCCCTAGGGCCTATACAAGCCTAGCCATAACAATTCCCTGGCTATTTCTTCCCACACTATTTACTTCCTGGACCCCTGTCTAGCAGGGCGACTGACATGTTCCCTGAGGTGAATTTCCTTTCTCCCATCCAATCGTTAAGGTTTCTTTTGAAGAGGGCCAAAGAGGCGCTCTGCTTGACATGTATGGGCAGTCTATTCCAGAGTCTGGGGAGTCTCTGGGTCATGAACCTATCCCTCCAGCATGTTTTGTTTATTGTGATGACAAGGTTTAGATCCCTAGAGCGTGTGGCTCTGAGGGATTGGGATTTCTTTAAGTGTAGCATGTCCAACAGCTCTGGGTTTGACATGGCCTTGTATGTTAAGCAGAGATCACGTCTGAGTAGACGATATGCGACAGAGTATAGCTGAAGTTTTTTTAAGGCGGTCATCATAGGGCATCTGCTTTAGGCCTGTGATTCTTTTAGTGAGGTGTTTCTGTGGCCTTTCCAGTTGTTGCAGGTGTCTTGAGAGGTACATACCAAATGGGGTGTTCTATTCTATAATGGGTTTAATGAGGGATGAGTACAGTGGGACAATGACCTTGTTCTTTAGTTTTTCTCATAATTGAAAAAATGTGTCTCAACATACTCTTTATAAGCTATGTTAATTGCAAACTTTAGTATCATATACATGAAGAACAGAGACAGTATTGTTTTGATATTTCTATGTATTCCTTATAATACTAGTTTCATAACTGTTTAGGATATTTTCTCTGATTTTTTTCCAGTTTGCTTTTTTGTACTCTTCTTTGTGGATGCCATCTTATTACCCCATATTTTAATTTTGTACAAGTTAAAAAATGGCGAAAACAGGCATTTCCATTGTGTATCTTCTGGATTAACCCCACCTAAGAATAAGCCCTCATGCTGTGTTTGGTGCTACACAGATTCGCAGTAGGCGATCTGTGGAAATAAGCTAGTTGTGCATAAATATACCAATGTTTTTGTACGGCACTATTTCTTCAGTGTCATCATATTAAGTTTATATGCTGTTTAGATTGGCTCAATGTCGTATTTTAACATTTGTCATGCTCCTCAACAAAATACTTTAAACCATGTAAATGCTGAATCCAATGTAGTTTACAGCCATGGGTATCTTCTGTAAAAGTGATGGTAGCTGGTGGCAGCCATACATTGTAACTTGCATTGCAATGATATTTTGTATTATTTCCAGTGACACCGATTGTAACTAGGTTGTATCTCAAGACAGAACCATATGGTATCCCATGGATAATGATTTTTTATCCCTTAACACACCATTCAGCTTGGCCATTTACCGATTATCTATGTGATACCTGGGTCTGTGCAGGCTTTCATATTAATTCCCCTATATTCAACAGCATTAACTGCAGGAAAGAAGTGCAGAAAAACTACACTGCCCTATTGGCCTTCATCCATGGCCATTCTGCTTTTTTTATTTAATTCAAATTTCTCTTTTACCTTGAATGATTCATACATAATGCTATCATCAGCACTTAAATGTGTGTATCTGTACAACTGTCCTTTTAAGACATTAGTGTGTACATGTTTTGGATTCATGCTGTTATTATGATGTAAAACTTTATTTTTACTGCACTCTTTTTTATATAATTTGGTAGTTATCCCATTTTCAGTAATCATTACATGTTGTTGTGTCTTTCGGCTTTTTCCGGTTAGGGGTCGCCATTACATGTACATCCAGGAAATCAATAGATGTAAAAGAAGAGGTCAGAGTAAATCTCAGAAAACTAGTTGATTTCATGTCACTTTATAGGGACATGGAAAATAACCTCTACAGATACAAATGTTTGCCGTGGCAAAGACTTCACTTGGAAGCATGCCTCTTTCATAAAGTGATTCCCAGAGGCTTAAGAGTACTAAGGGTGCCTACTTATGAAAACACCTATACAGAACTCTTGGGTAAATGGCAATCACGCAACTTAGAATGCAGCTTTAAATATATTCAACTGCTGATTGATTTTTTTCATCTTATGATGGACTCTCTCATTGAGGAGATTGTAAAGGTAAGGGAGAAACTTGAATCTTTTCTCTCTTCAGAGACTTATAAGTATAAAATTGATGCTATGTTTACTGATTTAACTGCGTATGAGAAACATTTACAATTGGTTAAACATAAAAAATTAGCAATAGATCAGGCAGATTTTTGCGAGGGGAGAATATTTTCTTGGCCAAAAAATAGTCAAAGTGGGCAACAAAGTGTTCCTACATGAAAGACAAATGTTAAAAGTGATGAACTCACTGTGCCTCAAACAACCTCTGTTAGAACTGAGAACTTGGTTTCTGTAAACACTATCTGTAATGAGCCTTCTGGGCCAGCTCCTATTAGTATTGGTCGATCCACTGACTGTGGCAATAGTGGACAGGAAGGTAATATGAGACCAACTATGTCTACTAGCAATACTTTAACAAGCAATTCAGAAGGCACATGTACTGCTTCTGCTAGGAACTCACATACTGAGCTGTTGAACTCTAATGCTGATTTTTCTGCTGCACCTTTTTTGCACTTACAATTGCCGGAACTTCTAATAGACAAAAAGAGGGCTGTGAGAGGATACTCTACAAGCAGAAAACAGCAGGGTATAAAAAGACCACAGGTAACAGGGCAGCTTAAGCTAGGTCCCGATGTTTGGAGAAAGGTGCCCCCATACCTAGTTGTTAATATTTCTTCTTTTGAATTTACTAATGAACAACTGAGGGTCCTTAACAAAGATTTGTCCTTTGTACCTGCCAGAGGCTCTGTTTTATATGATGGTCTCACAGGCTTTAAGCTTTTTGTAAGGAATATTGCTTTAAGATTAATGTATGGTAATGGAACTGAACAACTTGTTAATGTGTTTAAAAAAACAAGTCAGTTTATTCCTCCCTAGCCACCATTAGTGGAAGCATTTATAAAAATCTGTGAGCATGAAGTACGTGAGGGTCTGATGAGTCAACGCAGGAGATGTTTTTATAACCTTATTCATTTTGAGTACGATGCCTTAAGTCAGCTGATTACCTCAGATAAACTTATAGTGCATCCTGCTGATAAAGGATGTGCAATGGTTTTGATGGACATGGATAAATATTTGGGAAGCATGGAGGCTTTATTGAGTGATACTTTGACTTATGGTGGAGCGGTAGCATTGTTGCCTCACAGCAAGAGGTTCTCCCGTTCGATTCTTGGCTGGAGTGCGGGGAGTGCCTTCTGTGTGGAGTCTGCATGTCCTCCCCGCGGTTGCGTAAGCATTCGAAAGACATGCGTAAATGGGCATGCCTTAGTTGAAGGTTGAACGTCGAGCTGGCACCTCGGTGTTCGTGAAAATCTACTGCCAATCATTAGCGGACCAGAGTTCCACTGCGGCGACCCCTAACCGGGAAAAGCTTAATTGACAACAACTTTGACTTATGCTGAATGTGCCACTATGAGATGGATAGTTAAATTAATAGGGTGCGCTCTGACTTATATGACTTGTTAATGGAGGGCAACCTGGATAAAACCCTATATGAGTATTTTTTAGTAGGATACCCCACAACCCCTGCCATTTATGGGCTATCTAAAGTGCACAAGTCTAGAGTAGACCCATCAATGAGACCTATAGTCTCTGGCAGGGGCTGGGTGACAGAACGTTTGCCCATATACACTGAAGAAATGTTATGTCCAGTACTGGACAAAGAGGGTAGAGTTTTAATAGATAACCAAGCACTTTTTGACAAGTTTATATGAATGATGTAGTAATTCAGATATTAAGAACTGTGTACTGTAACTATAGATGTTACATAACTCTTCACTGTTATCCCTAATGATGTAGGCATTGAATATGTTAAGTTGTTCTTGATGAAACATTCAGGGTATAGTATTGATAAGACAGAGCTCGTCTGCTTCTTCCTGACATCATTTGTGCAATAATGTGTTTATATTTAATGATAAGCTATATCATCAGCAGACTGGGGTTGGGATGGGCACCATGTGCGCCAACAGCTATGCAGATATGGTGTTGGCATACTGGGAGTCCCTCTACATATATAATCAAGATGATTTCTTTCTTAGGTTTATCTCTTTTTATATATGTTTTGTTGATTATGTGTTTTTTGTTTGGTCAGGCACTATGGAAACTTTGCATGAAATAGTTGAGTACTTTCATTCTATAACTAGTTTTCTGAGATTTACTCTGACCTCTTCTTTTGAATCTATTGATTTCCTGGATGTGCATGTAATGATTACTGAAAATGGGATAACTACCAAATTATATAAGAAAGAGTGTAGTAAAAATAAAGTTTTACATCATAACAGCATGCATCCAAAACATGTACACACTAATGTGCTAAAAGGACAGTTGTACAGATATGCAAGTTTAAGTGCTGATGATAGCATTATGTATGAATCATTTAAGAACCTATGTATGAATCATTTAAGAACCATAAAAGTGACTTTAAATGTAGAGGCTACCATAATGTGGAACTCGAGGCTGCCTGTAACGAGGTCCTCCAACACAGGAGGGATGTTACTAAATCTTACTTCTCTGAGAGAGAAGTGAACAGTGAAAGAAATATCTGTGATGCAAGAGGCTCTGACTTAAGAATGTGCTTGACTTATTCTATGGATGTACAAACTATCTGCAATATTATTAGGAAAAGCTGGCAACTACTTGTATCTGATGATGGGTATAGGTCAATACTTGGTAATGCACCTAAGTTTTGCTATAAAGGCAACACATCATTAAAACAGTTGCTGTCTTATAAATCCATTAATAATAAGGTTTCTCTCTCTAATAAATGTGGTACATTTGCATGTAGAGACTGCAGCATGTGCAAATATATTCATAGCAGTGATTCCTATGTACATCCAGTGAGTAAGAAGAGTTATATATTTCATTTTTATGCAAATTGCAAAAGTCAAAATCTAGTATATTTGTCATTCTGTGTGAAAAGTGAATCCTACTATGTGGGTAAGACAAACAGATGTTTGAAAGACAGAATTAGAGAACATTTAAATGACATTAGGAAGAATGATGTTCGTAATGCACTGCATAAACATGTTCTAGAGAACAACACCAGTCATACTTTTAAGTTTTTAGTTTTGGAATTACTTACACTTAACAATTGAAAAGGTGATCTAAGGAATAAAACAGAATGTAAATAGATGAAGTTTATTCTAGAATTACATGCAGATAACAGGAAGGGACTTAATGGAATTCTTAGATCACGTGACTTGGTGAGGTAACTGTTTAAAAGATTGTTTGTTTGTAACAGTTTTTATAGGTTCATAGGTTCATAGGTTCATACTAGGCTATCTGCCCTGGGGCATTTATAAGCCTAGCCAGAATGTGTTTGGCTTTTGCCACCCATTTTAAATTTATTTTGCTATGCCCTTTTTCGAGGTTAGTATACTGTGCCTCTGTCTAACAGTGACACAGAAGTGATACCCGGGGTAAACCTACGATCTCCCATCCACTCATCAAGATTCCTCTTGAAGAGAGTTAATGAGGGACTCTGCCTAACCTGGACTGGGATTTTATTCCAGAGTGAAGGGAGCCTCTGGGTTATGAATCTGTCCCTCCAGCATGTCCTATTTATTTCAGTGCTGAGGTTCAAGTCTCTCGAGTGCGTAGCTCGATGGATTTGGATTTTCTGAGGTCAGCATGTCCATTAATTCCGGGTTGGACATGGCTTTATACGTCAGGCACAGATCGCCTCTGAACAGGCGGTATGCCACTGAGTAGAGCTGGAGTTTCTTTAACCGGGCAGCATATGGCATCTGTTTGAGCCCTTTGATCCTCTTGGTGAGGTACTTTTGGGGTCTTTCCAGTTGCTGCAGGTGTCTGGTAAGGTACATCCCAAAAGGGGCATTGCACTCAATTATGGGCCTGATGAGGGATGAGTAAAGAGGCACAATGACGTCCCCTGATCTAGATGTGAATCCCTTCATGATTAGGTGGGCTATATAAAATGTTTTTCTAACCACTTTGGCCACGTGGTTGTCAAATGAGAGATTGCTATCAACTTGGGTCCCCAGGTCCCTAATTACTTCTTCTGTACTTAATGGATTACCACCTATGTGGTAATTTGTGGGCACTTTGTTTTTGCCAAAGGGATGACTATACACTTTTGGCATTTAGCTTGAGGCCATGGCTCTGGCACCAGTTGTCTGTTTCTATGAGGCCCTTTGGAGGATGCTTGTGTCGGCTGGAGAGTGATTATGGCCCAGTTTGCAGTCATCTGCGAACTTGGTGAGCCACAGTCCTTCCGTGTTGGCCTGTACCTCCGAGAAATATATACCGAACAAGAGAGGTCCCAGGACTGAGCCTTGTGGGACACCACTTGTAACTGGTTTGGAGTCTGACATGGCTCCAGCAATTCTAACCATGTGGGTTCTGTCCTTGAGCCAGTTTGCAATCCATCTAGTGACATAGGGGTTTATATTTAAGCTGGTGGGCTTATCTATAATGCCTGAGTGGGGTATTGTATCGAAGGCTTTTGCGAGGTCCAGGTAGGCTGTGTGGACCACCTTCCCCTCGTCAATGGCCTTGGTGACTGTTTCAAAGAAATCAACCAGGTTTAAGAGGCAGGATCTGCCCTTAACAAAGCCGAACTGGGTAGGATCCAGTGTTTGTAGGTCCCCAATATCTTTATTTATGAGGTCCATGATGATCCTTTCCATAGCTTTGCAGACCAAGCTAGTCAGGCTTATGGGGCAATAGTTTCCAGGATCCGTTGAGGCACCACCTTTATAGATCTCATGAAGTGCCTGTTTAGAAAGGTGGGAAAGTGCTTGTCTGTGTTTTAGCCTTGCTTTTATGGCTTTATTTTCCTTTCTTTTATAAAATCCATGGTTTTATACAACAACTGCCATGGCTGACTGGTTGGATTTACTTCTGTTTGCACAACATGATTTTATCTTATTGGAAAGGCAATAGTTTACCCCAAATTCATGGATATTAATCATTGCTGTAATTTATTTCTGTGTTGCTTTCTGTATGTATTTCATCAGCCCCTTTAAACTTTTGGCAGATATATCTCCAAATATAAATTCATTACTATCACCAGATGTGTTACACAAGTCAATTGTTTTCCATATCATAGGTTTTATCCCTAAAGGGACAGTCCCTGGGATTTTTTTATTTTGATTGAGCCTTTGTTTACTTTTCAGGTTTGCCTTCATGAGCATGCTCACCTTTGGTTGAGGGGTGGGGGAAGTGTGCCTGAAGGAAGTTTGAAAGGTGTTAGCCAAATTTAATCTCAACTTGCATTTGTACTGACAACAGCTCTCCCTGTGAGCCATTCATTAGTTTAATCTGTACATTTTTACCCATTGAGAAAAGTAGCCTTTTGTGTGTTTTATGACCTGACTGCTGCTGCTACTCTAGAAGCACATCAATAATGCAAGCCTTTTGAAACATTAGTAAACAGAGTTTTTTGTTTCTTTCATTTCATATTTTATTCTGTGGTGATTGTGAATCCTGGTCATCCACAACAGTTTTATGACATGGCTCCTACCTATAGAAAGCATCTGAGTCAGGCAAACAGTAGTAGAGACCATATTTCTCTTTTCTTCATGTTTTACTGTATTCTGATTTTTGAATACTAGCCCAATGTAGTGACTTTCTGACCTGCTAGTAATTCCCTAGAAAGCAAGTGTGTGACAGGAGGTTGGAACATTAATAGACAGTCTTCTGTTCCTTTTTTCAGCTTCTAGTTTGATATGTGCTGATTTCTTTTTTTTTCAAAACAGGTTTATTGTTTTAACATATAAGAGAAATATCATAACAATTTTATACAAGTAATTAAAAATAGGTATTATTATAATATTCAACAAAACAACTAAAGTATTTACAAAGACATCCACTACAATCAGATCAATTAATTAAACTAAAATACCGTGCTATTGAAATTAGAATTTTTTTAACAAATTTTGTAAATTATCCCATACAATATAATATGATGTTTTTCTAGTTGTTCTCATTCTAATTGTGCTTATTTCCATATGGCACATTATATTCATAACATTTTTAAATTCATTGAACGAAGGAGGTGTATCTGAAATCCAATTTCTAGTTATTATTTTCCTGGCCACTGCTAGGATAGACCATAACAAGGGACGCTTAATCTTTTTAACACATTGAGGTACAGGTGTGTTAAATAATATAAGAGACTTAGAAATAATGAAATTATCTGTAAAAAGAGCCTGCAAAAATTCATTAATTGACTTCCAGTATTCTTTCAACTTCATACAGTCATAAAACATATGAGCCCAGTCAGCATTAATTTCTACATTACATCTCTTACATAGATTATCTTTATTATTTATTTTATTCATCATCAAAGGTGTATAAAAAGATCTATGTAAAAATTTCCATGTATAAAGTCTCCAGACAATGGAAGATGTAGTTCTATAAGCAGATTCCAATATATATTGTTTATCTTGTTGAGTTGGTGGGTCCCCATTAATAGAGGTGAAATAATTCCAGTATGAATCTACACTGTAAAAAGTTTCTTGTCTGATAATTTTATGTATATATGAAAGTTTACCTTTATCAGAAACTTTATGCTGTAAATTTAATATCAAGTAATCAATCAGTTTTGGAATAGATTCTTTAACTGTTATAGACATTAGATCTATTCTATCAATGAGATGTTGTCTAAAGATCTGAACCTCTAACCAGCAAGTTTCTCTTAGATCAAATTCTTGTTTTAAGAAATCTAGATTTTTAACTTTATTATCAGATATCAGCTGATACCAGTACTTTAGATCATTATCTATAGCTAAATGAGCTCCTTCAGAAGTAGATGACATAAGCATACCCTGAGTATACATTATAGGGAATACAATAAAATTCCATTCCCTATACTTAGGGTGCATGAATATAAAGTTCGATAACTAATAATAATATTTAATGGGTAACAAACCATATGTTTAGGTGTAATAGGTGAAGTACAAAATTCCTTTAGCAACCACAACATGGAGTTATTTACAATCATATTTTTATGTCTTAAGGAGATTTTCATGAAGTGCATACTAATTAGCTCCCAATAATCTTTCCATTTTGCAATATATGACTGATCTATTAATAAAGTAATAACTTTTATAATAGAAGAGATAATATATAAATTAAAGTCTGGAAAAGAAATACCCCTTGAGACCAGCTATTAGTATGTTTCTTTAATGCAATCCTAGGTCTATTAGGTGCCCATAAGAAATTTAACATTAGTGTATTCAGTTTCTTGATAATTATTTTTGTAGGTGAAAGTATTATTGATTGTATTAAGTATAAAATCTTGGGGAATATTATCATTTTAATAATTGTAAGTCTCTCCTCCATAGTAAAAACATATTATTCCAGGTATTAAAAGATTTTGTATATTAAGAAAACAGGTATTATAGTTATTATATATAATAGATTTAATATCTTTAGATAGTATTATACCTAAATAAGTTATCTGACCTGAATTGGGTACATATTTAGTAAAATCACTAATGAGAATATTTTTTAGTGTATATATAGGTAGTATTTTAGTTTTTTCTTCATTGAATATTAAACCAGAAATACTTTTAAAATTCATCATTTTATCAAATAAAGACTGCATAGAAGAATTAGATCCTGCTGATGTAATTAGAACATCATCTGCAAAAAGTAGAATTTTTGATGTTGTATTTTCATCTATTTCAAAACCCTCTATGTCAGTACTGTTTCTAATCAAATTAGCCCAAGGCTCCATTACTAAAGTGAATAATAGTGGAGAAAGTGGACATCCTTGCTTTGTACCTTTAAGAATGGGTATTTTTTGTGAAACATATGTTCATTCCTTAATATAAGCCAGCATTCCTTTGTATAAATGCTCAATTAAATTTACAAATGCATCAGAGAAGTTTGTGCATTTCAGTAAGGTAAACAGATAGTCCCAACTTACTGAATCAAATGCTGAACCTATATCAAGACTAATAAGTGTTAAATCTTTCTTTTTCCTATTTGCAAAATCAATTAATGTTAAAGTTCTTCTTATATTATCAAAAGTATTTCTATTTACAATGAAGCCCGTCTGATCTATATCTATAATGCCGGGGATGATTGTCTTCAATCTATCAGCAAAATACTCATAAACATTTTATAATCAACATTAAGTAATGAGATGGGTCGATATGAAGAACATCTAGTTGGATCTTTATTAGGTTTTAAAATTGGTGAAATAAATGTATATTGCCAAGATGGGGGTTATTAACTCAGTTTGGGCCAAAATAAAAACCTTATGTATTAATGAATATGTAGTTTTAGAAAGGATTTTATATATCTCTGGTATAATACCATCATTACCCGGTGCTTTGTTTGATTTAAGCTTATTTATTTGTGTAATAACTTCTGTATATGAAATACTCTTGTCCAATAGTTTAATCTGTTGTTTATTAAGCTTTTTATTCATGTTTGTGGTTATAAACTCCTTTATTTTATCTTTAGGTTCCATGTTAATGTTGTTATGGTTAATCTTGTGAAAGTGATTTCTAAATTCATCCAGTATTTCTGGTATACTAGAAACATTCTTCTTTTTCCTTAGATAAAAGATTTCTTTGATATGGTTTTGTTTATTCAATCTTTTTGTTTTATTTTTAAGTCTATGTAAGTATTTGGGGCTTATTGAATAAGACAAAACTTGTATTTCTCTAAAGTTATTTTAACTTTATGAGTTAAAATTTCTTTGTATTTCTCATTTAGTTTGTTTATTTCTTCAATAACTTTCTTGTCCATAATATTTTCTTTATTATTATGTTTATAAGAGTCTAATTTACTTTGAATATCTAACAATTCCTTATCCCAAGATTTCCTTTTATGATTATACCATCTGATACTTTGTCCATATAGATATGATTTTAAGGCATCCCAAACATAGACAATGGAGACTTCAGGAGTATTATTTATGTCTAGAAAATGTTGTACTTCTGAAAGTATATATTCTTTATAGTCTTTTAGCTGAGTTACGTATGCTGGTATCCTTTTGATCTGAACATTATGAGTATTTTTTATCATGAATTCATAAACAATTGAGTTATGATCAGATATAGGACATGAAATGATTTTGGAATTAATTAAATCTGTTACCATCTGGTTAGAAATAAAGACCCTATCTATTTTTGAATAAGTTTTGTATCTGTTAGAAAAAAGGTGTATGGTAATGATTTTGAATCTATCTGATTATTAATATCATTCAAATGATAAGAATTAGCAAAATCATTTAAATGTTTTGCATTAGATGTAATTCTTCTTTTCCTTATAGTGGTAGTATCACTTTCATGTAGTATACAATTAAAATCACCAGCTAAAATAATATCCCTATAGAGAATGATATGATCTTATCAATATGATGTTTCACTGTATTAATACCAATTCCAGGTATCCAATATACATTAATTAAAGTGTAAGTCTTCCCATTAATTTGTATTGTAACCATACAAAACATTCCTTTGTCATCCTGAAAAGACTTAATGGTTTTAGGAATGGGCATACTTTTATTCCATAAAATAGCCACTCCTCTTTTTTCTGAGTGTGCTCTGAACTAACCAATACTGTATACTTATTAGTGGCTAGTTTATCAATATCTTTTTCAAGAGATGGGTTTCTTGCAGGAAGACTAGATTGGCCTTGTGTAAATTAATGTATCTTATTAGGCTTGCCCTTTTACACGGATTATTCAATCCATTAATGTTTAAAGAAATTCCTTTTAAAGATGTCATTTGGCATTTTTAAAACTCAAGAATCTTATGATCGAAATAACAAATAACAAGATAAATAATGTTACATCTCCTCTTTTAGGTGTACCTTTAAATATAGCTGTATTTATTAAATCTCTTATGGAATTTTGTATAGGATTCAATTTTGTTTGTAGTGACAATGAGTATACAAAATATATTGTGGATGTCAAAACTATATACATATAACAATGAACAAGTGAAAATAATGTAAGGATTAAACCTTGCATCCAGCCTGGAGTTGAAAACTCCAACTTAGAGTAGTATTTACTACTCAAGTTAACCCCCTACCCTAAGCAGCAGTACCTCAGCTACCACCTTATCAATGTAATACTAGTTATATTTAACCGAGGTTAACAGTTTTCATTTCAATTATCTATCAAGACAAAACTACACATTTGGTAAAACAGCATCATATAAACTAAAATAAACTTTTTTTTTTTAAAACTGTTCATACTACTATATAGATCTATGTAATATATAACACTTGTATTCAAATAGCATTCAAATAATCTTGATGTTAGAAATCAAGAGGAGAGAAAATTAGGTTCTAACATTCATTTAAATCAAAAACTTTGGCTAATATGATTCAGACATTACATATATTAATATGCATCTATTTTCTGTCATGTGAATACTATTAACAGCTTCCAAAAAAAAAAATCTTGAATTGTTTGTATATGAGCATTTACTTAAACTCATTATTGTCAATAGAGTAAAATATTGTATTCATAAAAATTATTATAAATCATATTGCATAGTTATGCAAATTCTCAGAAACACTTGCATTATTAAAAAAAAAGCCATCACACACATACACACAGACACATACATACATACACACACACATACACATACACACACACACACACACACACACATATATATATATATATATATATATATATATATATATATATATGATCTCACTGAGTTATGTCCTTGTTGAGCACTATCCTACTTGCTGTCCCTAGAATAAATCTGTCTGCTTTATAGAAAATAATGCACAGCAAACACATTTTAGTAACCAGATTTTACAATCATGCTAACCTACTGCTTTAAAATATATCACATGACATTTCTTCCAGAATAGAATTATAAAATTGTTTATGCTTGTCAATCAGATGAATTAAATGAATTATAATAAAGTATATGTTTGGAACAGAAGTTTTAACACAGATTATTATGCTGCTGTTAAGTAGATTTTCAAAAACATTTAAATAAATGTTTCATTTTCTATGCCTTCTAAAATAAGACATTTACTTACTACAAGAAACTACATCATTTAAACTCATTATAACTGACATTTTATGAATAGAGTATTTTTCCTGAATCTGTGGTGTGTCAGTATGATAACTAGGTCAGAGGTTATACTAACTGCTTTCAGTTTCTCTGTGAGAATTCTGTGAGTTGAAGCTTTTGAAGTAGTTCATGGACACTGTGCATGAGACAGCCCACATCCCAGATTGTCTCCCTTAACATTTTGGCGGGAAACTTATTAAAACTTGTGGCAAACATTCATTTTGTCAATAGAATAAAATATTGTATTCATAGAAATTATTATAAATCATATTGGATAGTTATGCAGATTCTCAGAAACACTTGCATTATTATATAAAAAAAGCCATCACACTTACACACACACATACACATACATACACACACACACACACACACACACACACACACACACACACACACACACACACATATATATATATATATCTGATCTCACTGAGTTGTGTCTTTGTTGAGCACTATCCTACTTGCTGTCCCTAGAATAAATCTGTCTGCTTTATACAAAATAATGCACAGCAAACACATTTTAGTAACCAGATTTTACAATCATGCTAACCTACTGCTTTAAAATATATCACATGACATTTCTTCCAGAATAGAGTTATAAGATTATTTATGCTTGTCAATCAGATTAATTAAATGAGTTATAGTAAAGTATATGTTTGGAACACAAATTTTTAACACAGATTATTACGCTGCTGTTAAGTAGATTTTCAAAAACATTTAAATAAATGTTTCATTTTCTATGCCTTCTAAAATAAGACATTTACTTACTACAAGAAACTACATCATTTAGACTCATTATAACTGGCATATTTTATGAATAGAGTATTTTTCCTGAATCTGTGGTGTGTCAGTGTGATAACTATGTCAAAGGTAATACTAACTGCTTTCAGTTTCTCTGTGAGAATTCTGTGAGTTGAAGCTTTTGAAGTAGTTCATGGACACTGTGCATGAGACAGCCCACATCTCAGATTGTCTCTCTTAACATTTTGTCGGGAAATTTATTAAAAACTAGTGACAAACATTCATTTAGTAGTGTAAATGCATGTAAACATGACAAAACCTTCACAATGTATTCCACAGACCATTACAGCCTCTTACTTCTTTTCAGAAAGAGAAACAAATTGAATCACAGCTTGCCATTAAATCTTCAGATATTTTGACTGGTTATGAAACAAAACATTATAACTGACATATTTTATGAATAGAGTATTTTCCTGAATCTGTGGTGTGTCAGTGTGATAACTATGTCAAAGGTTATACTAACTGCTTTCAGTTTCTCTGTGAGAATTCTGTGAGCTGAAGCTTCTGAAGTAACTCATGAACACTGTGCATGAGACAGCCCACATCTCAGATTGTCTCTCTTAACATTTTGGCGGAAACTTATTAAAAACTAGTGACAAACATTCATTTAGCAGTGTAAATGCATCTAAACATGACAAAACCTTCACAATGTATTCCACAAATCATTACAGCCTCTATGTAAGTGAAATTAAGCCCAAAATTACCAACAAGCAATAAAACCCAACATTCTTCTCCCAACTCAATTTTCATACAAATCCTATTATTCACTGTGCCCACACAATCAAAAGCATTTCTATATATTAATAAAGAAAAGAAAAAGAGAGTAGAAAGTAAAAGGGAGTGAGGCAGAAATAAAAAAATGTAAGAGAAAGCTGTAAGAAGTATATACAATGGAATGTTACTTACTGTTTATATTAATAGAGTTAAAAATAAAACATATTATTTACTCTTATTTAGTTCTGATTATTATTAGTTAAAGCATAACAGATTATTTACAAACAGGCATAAGCAGTATAATCAAGAAAGTATAATTAGAAATAGCATTTGAAGAACTTATAAACTTTTACAAGGAATAAATATGTTATTATTCTATTAATGATATTTTCATTACTGTTCTCTCCCTGCCCCCCCACCCTTTACCCACTACATAATCTAAATAGAATGTCATTGTTTAAACAAAGAAAATAATAAAAGGAGAAGGAAAAAAAAGGTAAAGATAAAAAAATGTATCAAATTACTAACCTTACTTCTTTTCAGAAAGAGAAACAAATTGAATCACAGCTTGCCATTAAATCTTCAGGTATTTTGACTGGTTATGAAACAAAACATTTCTTTGCACATAGAGAATAACTTTGATTAAATCTTTTCCAAAATATTTGTGGCTTTCTGGAAATGCAGGAACTATATTCAAAAAGATTAATAATGAACTAAAATGATGAGAGAGAAAAAACATATAAGAAATCATTTGGTTTTAGTCTCTTCTTCTTCTCTGAAGTCTTCCACGAAGCTTCAGTTGCCAATCTCTTTAATGAAGAACTAGCCCATTCCATTTCTTCTATTTTATCCAAAATCCTTTTTTCTTTGACAAACAGTAAAGCAGAGTCTAAATCATCGAAAACCTTAGGACCATCAGGAAGGAGGATTTTAAGCTTGACAGGAAACAGAAGGTATGTTTTAAACTGTGGTTTTTTAAGCTCCCTTATTAGTGGCAGAAAAACTTTTCTTTTAGCTATTACCATGGAAGAATAGTCATTGTCAAAACGCACAGTTGTCTCATTAATCTTAACAGGAGCTTTAGCCCAAGCAGATTTAAGAACCATCTCTTTATCAAAAGATGATAGAAATCTAACTATAACTGATCTAGGATATTTTTTGTTAGAGTTAGTATTAGCTATAGATCTATGTGCTCTTCGATACCAAAGAGAATGCTTCTGGTAAGTCTAAAGTTTTAGGGAGCCAAGTTGTTAAAAAAGAAGTAATATTGTTACCTTCAATATTTTCTGGCAGTCCAAAAATCCTAATGTTATTAGCCTAGATCTATTTTCCAGGTCATCCAGCTTTGTTTGTAAATGTGTATTTTGTTTCAGCAGAAACTCAATGTTGATTTCCTCTTCTTGGATTCTATTTTCCATGTCATTCACAGCTTCTTCTATGCCTGTCATCTGGTTCTTCTGTTGTTGCAGGTCTGTATGTAACAGGTCTATTTGTTTTGTAGTTTTTCTATGAAGGTGTCTATTTTAGTATCCATTTTATCAGTAAGTTGCTGGATTATAATTATCAGAGACTGAAGTTCTTTCTTGATGCTGGAGTCTTGAGAATTTGTCTTACTGGAACTCATTTCAGACTGATAAACTGACAGGAAAATTTCCACAGTGATTTCTGACAGGAATATTGTTAAGATTTCCTTTCTTTTTTAGATATAGTTCAAGAACTATATAAAACAAACGTATTTAGAAAGAAAATTACTTCAAAAATTAATTTTTTAAGTAATTAATTCCTGTCAGTGTAATGAAATTGGTGGAGCTGAAGAAATCTGCTGCTATCCTGTGTTCATCCTTGGCCACCTATATGTGCTGATTTCTGACTACTACTAGACAAATGCACTATTTGCGCAGGCTGCTTGTACATCAGTAAAAGCATGAGTGATGCAAAATAATTATTATACCATGACCCCCCATTAATATTCCAAAACGTGCACGCTGATCGGTCAGTGTGCACGTTGTAAATCGACTTATACTAATGGAAAAAGATCCGGTCGCCCGGACTTTTTCCATTACTATAAGCCTTTTTTAAAACACTGTCTCACTATGTTAAAGGAGTTTAACATAGCGACACAGGTTTAAAAAAAGCAACGGAGAACTCCTTTAACATAGCGACACAGTGTGTAAAAAGCAACGGAGATCTTGCTTTCTCCGTTGCTTTTTTTTTTAAACCTGTCTCGCTATGTTAAATGGGTTTAACATAACGAGACAGCTTTAAAATAAGCAACGGAGATCTCCGTTGCTTATTTTAAAGCTGTCTTGCTATGTTAAACCCATTTAACATAGCGAAACAGTAAAAAGCAACGGAGATCTTGCTTTCTCCGTTGCTTTTGCACAACTCTGATGTACTGCGAGGCATGCAGTACATCAGAACTCATGAATACCAGACAGCCACGGAAGGGCAGCAAGGAGGCATTATACAATGCCATTATTTAAGAAAAGTAATTATTTTTTCTTAAATAATGTCATGTATAATACAATAACCACTTCTGGGTGTGGGTAATGCTGGATTTACCCACGGTTGGCTTTGTTTGGTCCTCGGGCTCACCGGGACCAAACCATGCCAACCGTGGGTAAATCCCGCATTACCCACACCCAGGCGTGTATAGTATACACTTCCCTTTTCCCTGGCACAGCTTTCTTTATTTTAAGTATGAGCCAGAAGCTGGGGGCATAGTTCCCTATCCAATGTAAGTCTGAGAGGAACATAAATTCAAAGATTAGTTTATCCTGAGAGCTGACTGGAACTGTGGATTTACAGGATATTTAAAAGTAATATGACACTATGTGTGGGAATGAAAGTGACGTGTCGAAGTGGGCATGACTTCTGTCAGTGTTACTTGGACCTAATTTTTAACATAGGGATTGTCCCTTTAAGTGATCTGCAAATGACATACAAGTGAAACTTAATACAATCATCTAGATGTAGCCTTGATTTTTTTTTATTACTCTCCAAAAGGATTCCCTGCAATTTTGAAATGACTTGTAATAAAGGTGGACACTTCTACTTCATAACTATACAAAGTGTTACATTCGAAGTGCAGCAGAGTTTCGCATGTTATAGCTAGCCCTCCATGACAAACACCAGTGTGAGCTTCAGTTTCTTAATTTCTGCCTTCCAATAGTACATTTTATTTCTTACAATTCTGGTATTTGTTAGTATAATGGTATAGGAGTTTTCACCTCTCCTTTTTTCTTGTTTATGTTGAAATTGTCTAAAACAACAGTGCTCTAGTTATTTCAATTTTAATATACAGGATAAAGAATCTACCTGTGCTATCTGCATTTTTCTGTTTTCCTCAGTGTTACTTCACATGTTAAAATCATTCTGTATTTTGCACTCTAATGTGGTAGTACCATATACATTTTTCTTTTTTTTTATTTATTGTTCAGTAAAGTAACTTATATTTCACCAGATATATCCATATGTTTTCTTGTGATCTTTCTTATGTTATGTTCACCTGTCTGTTTAATAGGTAGTGACAAATTCCTGTTGTTGCTACCATTATGCATTTTTTTTGTAAAGTCATTTGTTGCTTTTTGATTGCATTCTTGTTTATTTTAGGTAAAGATTCTATAGCCACAACATTTGGGTCTATATGTAAAGAGATCCCCTACTTCTCTAAATCCTTACTGTTAACATGGTCTGCATAGATTTCAGCAAGGCTTCTGACTTGGTCCCACACAGATGAAAGTTGTGGGTGATAGGGGAGGGCATAGTCATGAGGAACTGGACTGTGGTATGACTGGAGTAGGACACATTGGGCTGTGCTTAGAAATAAATTACAGAAATAAGGGGGAGGAGCTAATAGAGTACTGCAGTGCTCTTTCAGGGTTCAGGGCTTTTCATTGTTTGCTTCATACATATCTGATGGAATACAGGACAGAATCAACTAATTTTGTGGATGATACAAAGACAGGAGCAACAGTAGGCAATGTGGGAAGAATCTAAGACAGGATTTTGAAAGGCTTGTCAAGTGAGCAGAAAGATAGCAGTTGACGTTGACATTCATTGCAGACATATACAAAGTACTGGCCTTGGGTCGTAATAAACATGATGTGAAGTATCACTGGGACACTGTAACCAGTGGCAAAACTAATGCCAAACTAGTGGCAAAAGATCAGGGAAAGACTTGGGAAAGGTTGTCACACCTAGATTAGACAACTAAGAACTGAATGAGAGGCTGTGGTGACAGCAAGTAGAATTCTGGGGATGTGTATTCAGAGGGCAGATGCCAGAGATACACAAAGTAATGTTTCCACTGTAGCAAACCTCGTCATGGCACACTTTAAGTACTATGTACAATTCTTGGGACTAACAGGGAGAAGACACCAGAGGAAAGTCATCAGAAGGGTGCAGAGATGGATGAGAATGAGTAGAGCCATAGATTAGAGGAACTGAGACTCATAAAGGGGACATGATATTGAATGCATTAATCTGGGGAGATGTCAAGGGGTCACCCTAAATAGAAATTGCAGAAGGGGGAGGAGGGCTATGGGCTCTGCAAAAGTCCTTTGTCATGGAGAGGGTTATGAACCTATGGAATAGGCTAGCAGAATGGATGGGGGAGTGGGGACATCAAGTGGAGGCATTCATGAGATCATGAGAGACGAGACAGGGCATGAAGGAGAGGGCATGGATGTGAAGTAGAATGTTGCATTCAATCAAAAGATGGACTATCCTGGCTAACTTCTCATTTTGCCCTCAAACAAAGGTAATGTAAATACATCAACCTTCTGAAATCTTATGATTATATTCTACACTGTTCCTTTTGTATTTATTGCTTTTACTTTTACATTTGTTTGTACTTTTAGCACTTTGTTCTTCTATTACATTTACCACAGCTTCATATTGCATTTTGGCTGTTGTTATATTTTCCTGGCATTTTTCAGAAGTTTTACTGGCTCAAATGTTATATATGTTTTCAGACTAGAGCATTTATACATCCTTGTTCTTTTACTGCATTCACTACAACTTCTTTGTGTGTTTCAGTTATATTTATATTTTGATTTGTGTGAATGTCTTCTAATTCTTTTTTTCCTCAAGTATGAGTCATATTTAGCTGTTGTTGGTCACATGATGCATTATTATCCTGTACGCTGTTCACATGTTCCCTTTCTTTCCTGTTTAATTCATCCTGTATGACTGTCCTTGTACACAATAAATATTCTATATCATTACGTGTAGTTTTATTTGTCTATTAATTTGTATCTCACTGTTCATGTATTACATTTGCTTCAGCATTTAACTCTTTCGTTATATGTTGTCCTGAAACATTTACTTTTTTTCCTTGCAACACAATGTAAGTACATTGATAGCAGTTTTATTCCATGAACGTTTCTGTTCAGAAAACATTTCACAGATGTGACAATCACGAGACACTCTCTCATTTTATTTATTTATACATTTGATAACTGAAAGGGTGGTTTAATTCTTGGACCCTTTTCAGCCATGACTTATATTATTCAACATTCAGATATGTCTTAAAACACTATTTAATATTTCTATGAATTGGAATCTGTCATTAATAAGTGATAAAGGCTTGTCTTAATAAAACTGTTCATAGCTTTTTACTAGGCATGGAGTCCATGAGACCATTAAGGAGCGTAGCCCAAATTAACAACTGCCCAAAGCATTGTCTGCTTAAGTGACTTGCTCAGGGTCACGTAGTCAAAAGACGGCTGTGGGAATCAAATCCTATACCACAGGAAATAGTTTATAGCCTTAATCCTCTGTGCTAACTGCCAGACTATTGTAATTTGAATAATTTATTCGAAACTATTTTGCATATTTTTAATTTCCGAAAACTGGACTGATTTACTCTTCCATCCATCCATGCATTTTCTAAACAGCCTGTCCTTGTCAGAGTTGTGGTGTTAACAATGTGTCCAGGATATGCCCAAAGCCTTCTTCCTGGTGGGTTGGGTCTCTTCACCTCCCATGAGAGATGAAGGGGGCAGCCTCATTAGGTATCTAAGGCATCTCAGCTGATTCCTCTTAATCCAGAGAGCAGTGACTTTACTCCAAGATTCTCATTGACTGATGAGCTCCTCACCTTGTTATGGAGAGTGACCCCAGCAACTATGTGAATGAGCCTCATTTCTACCACTAAACAAAGCTCACAACCAAAGGTGAGGATAGGGATGTATATGGACCAGTAGCGAGCTTCACCTTAGAGCTCAGCTCTCACATCACCACCATGGTCTGGTACAATGGCTGCAATGGTACTGCAGCTATATACTGGAGCATCTCTTGATCCCTTCTATCCCCACTCATAAACAAGACCCCAGGATTATTTAACATGTGCACCTGATACAGCTGTTCTTTCCAAAACTGCATGTAACTGGCCACTCTCCTCTGGGAAAGAGCAGTGACTTTTGACTTGGATGTACTTTTTCTCATTGCAAACACTAGCTCACACTCAGCAGCAAACTGCTCTGCTGTATGACAGAGATCACAGACAGCTGAGGCCAAGACAATAACATCATCTGCAAACAAGCCAGACACAACTGTGATGACCCAAACTCAAGGCTCTAACCAGGAATTTACAAACTGTTCCCACTGGAGACATATTTTGCTCCCCCCCATGAAAGGTATAGGTCATGCCAGAGCACTGATTTACACTGGTACAACCATAATACACCCATAATAAAATGTATAGGCAATGAGATGGCACTGCAGTACATTATCTCTTTTTGCCGCATCACTCAGACTGCTTTATGGGTATAGTGCTGTACATCAACAAATCTCTGTAGAACAGCCAGAAAACTTCACTTACTAGACAGTACTGTGAAAAGCCTCTATGCTGTATCTTGGCAGCCAGTCCCATGGATGTCCATTCATACCAGCACTGACATTAAGCACTAAGCATCTGTGCCACATTACAGCAGCAAACCCTAGACCTTCAATCACATCAGTGCCAGTGTTAAGCCTGTGTGCTACATCATGACAACAAGTCCCATAGATTTGTTCATACATGTAACAATATGTAGCACTGACAAGCCTGTTTGCCACAACATAGAAGGTGATCCACAAAGTTAACATTTATCCTCTGCACTAAGGCAATCTATATAAGCATATACAATATACTGTAAAGCTGTTACTCTGGTCATGGTTTGGGTGTTAATGCATCCAAGCCCACCCACCACAATCAACACTTCTGAATTCAGGGACTTTAAAAAACTAACTTATTAAAACTACATGAAGAGCTCTCAAAATTCAAATATAAAATGTCCAGTCTTCATGTAACCCCAGCTGACACTCATGCCAATGGTCCTTACTCAAGTCTAAGAAATCGTATAAATCAGGTTGTTACTGTCAGCACAAAATATACTGGATGAATAAAAAAATGAACAATCTTAGTAGAATGTAGCAGTAATAAACTATATAATAAAAGAAAAAGTGCTAATTAAGGCCCGCAATAAATCAAGGTCTAGCCACATTAAAGATTCTCCCAGAGATTTATAAAAAACATACTACTGGCTGCAAGAGCTGACTGTTTACACGATGCAGAGAAATTAAGATTTTGAGACATGTTGACCCAATCAGGAAATACATCATTAGCAGCTAATTTGCTTGTCTCTGAATTACCCTTAGCTAGTGTTTCTGCAAATCAACACTTCCTTTGTTAGTCAATACTAGTGGCCCATGCATTGTTGGTACAGGCACCTCCCTGTTCTCTTTTTCTCTTTCTTACACATACACTAACACACCTCTTAACTATCTCTGAGTTGACAGAATGCCCCTGATGTCTCTACTAGATCCTTACAGCCAGTCAGTAATGCCAGACATTAAAGTTTCATTCTCCAGCGGTGGGTGTAGCCGCAGTGGTATGGTGGTAGCATTGTTACCTCACAGCAAGAGGTTCTCCCGTTCGATTCTTGGCTGGGCTTGGGAGTGCCTTCTGTGTAGAGTCTGCATGTTCTCCCTGCAGTTGGGTAGCGTTCGAAAGACATGCATACGTAAATGGGCGTGCCTTCGTTGAAGGTTGAGCGTCGAGCTGGCACCTCGGCGTTTCGTAAAAATCTACTGCCAATCATTAGCGGACCGGAGTTCCGCTGTGGCAACCCCTTACTAGGAAAAGCCGAAAGACAAACAACAACAACTGTGATGCAAGGTCTGTTGTTTTATTAAAAGTTTTCTTGCTGTTTTCTAGGTTTCCTCCTCGCTTTGTCCCAAAGCCTTCTCCCACACAAATATGTCCCCATCCCTCTGAACGGTCTTTCCCTAATTTTACAAAATGCTTTTGCTATTACTTTTTCTGTGTGGCCTTACCCTTGCAACACAGGAAGTGTTGCAAACATTGAATAATATCAGATATCAGAATTTCATACTTTTTTATTACGTAAACAAAACTTCTATGCAGTGGTTAGCATTGCTGCTTTCTTTGTCAAAGATGTAGTTTGAGACTTTCCACCATTTTATTCCACATTTTTATATAAGAATTGGTAACATTTTAAAGTATCCCTGCTGACTAGAGGTGGTGCAGAGGACTAATATTCTCTGTGTGAGTTGTGAGGGTACAAGGCTTGAATTTTTTTAAGTGTCTTTAAGGCATGCTATATACAGTACCCCTGGTGTCTAATGTTTCCTTCTGGCTAAACGTCTTTCAGGCTGCAACAACTTTGTTCTTTTTCAGTGCCTTTAAGTTGCAATATAAAGAGTTATACCTGGGTCAGTGCTGTGGATTAGAGGGTTAAAGCCCTACCTATGGCTCAGGCAGCCCGGGTTCAATCAGCAGCTCTGGTATCTGAGACACTGGCAGGGAGGGGATGGGCATGTCTATCCTGGGTGGGGGGACATTCATTTTGGCACTCCCGGAGGGGAGGCAGTATCCATGAAGAGTGTAGCACCCCTATGATGATTCCAGGATGAGTATGGGGGAAACAAAAGGGTGGGTCATAACATAAAAAAATCCCTTCCTCCTCACAGAAACAGATGCCAGTAAGACCGCCCTCCCCCGAGGATGCCCTTAAGTTTCATGCTGGCCCTCACCAGGGGATGAAAGGAGGGGTAATACACTTAGTAATGGACTGGGGCACTGACACTGGAAAGTATGAAGCAAGAGGTGATGGGAAAGAACTGACTGTCTCACCTATTCCCCCCCCCCCCACACACACACACACACACACACACAAACCTATCCTACCTATCCCTTAATTAAGGAAGATCATAACTGAACACAAATTAAAATTAACATCTGCAGTCAAAGATGTTCATAAATCCTTTAAATGCATCATATGATTAAAAAATAAAACAAAGCAATGCCTGAATTAATACATATCTGTATTACCCACTCTAACCCTAAAGGTACTGCAAATATACTTTCAAATAAATTTGTGCCAACTTCTCACCAGAACCCAAAGATGCAGCTGTGTGGGCAAATGGGAAGCTGACCTAGATGTAAGCTGATAAGGGGGCATAATTAGTACTGTAGAAGACTTGCTAATTTGTCCTTAGAAGTCAGTGTTGCAATAATATTTGTTGGACATCAGGGCATGTCAGATTCATCTGCAGATATTTAAACAGTCATGATTGTTATTGTGGATATTTACATTATTTGCTTGTACTTGTACAGAGAGTGCATCTGTGTGTGTGTGTGTGTGTGTGTGTGTGTGTGTGTGTGTGTGTGTGTGTGTGTGTGTGTGTGTGTGTGTGTGTTAGGAACTGTAGCATACAGTTAGTATAGCTCCTTGCTACAGCTTTTGGCAGGTGTTTCACTAGTTAAATGTCTATTATATAAAAATGTAACAGCTCTTTGCCCAGAATTTTTTATGTCAGTATCTCTTCAGCTCTGAAGAGGAGGGCACCAAGCAGGATGTCATACAGAGCATCAGCTGACCTAGCTACAGATCTGTCAAAATAGTTATTGAAATTCCACAAGTTCCTGAGTTCCTTGCTTCCCCCACGACTGTTATGGAATACATCTTAATTGCACTCTCCAAATCTTAAAATGCCACATCTGTGTAGACTCAGTAATGTACCTGGCTGCTTAAATAAACACAACAAACTGTTCAATACAAATATAAGCCACAGGGTATGTCGGGAGTTATAATAAATGGCTATTATTATGCCGTCCATGAAGAGGCCCAAACTTAGATCCCAGGAAGTATAAACCCGTTAGCCTAATAAGTGTAATTTGCAAAGCCATGTAGTGTATTAATTTATCTGATTTCATAAGCTGTGATATTTTTGGGGGTGTGTGGGCTGTCCCAATATATGGGAGGGTGCAGTAGACTTGCCCCTGCAAAAAAAAAAAAAAAAAAAAAAATTACTTTTAGATTAATTGGAAGTGGTTTTCAGTAGTTTCACTTCACATAAATGGCACTTGCTGAAATTTATTGTTGGCGAGTTGACATGAATCCCATTTGAGCTAACCTTCGAATAGTCCTCTGCAGGAAGAGTCAGCCAGGAGCAACTAAGGTCAGCTTGACTAACCTGGGGGAAGGGATGTGTCAAGATTTTGCTGTTTTATGACACTTGTCAGAGAATAGGATAAACAGCAGTCTGCAGTAGGCAGCACTGTAATGTCTCCAAGCAGTACAGGTATAAACACACACGCACGCACACATATCCAAAATTACTGTAGCTATTAAGTATTCCCTTATCCCCTAGTTGCAGTGATCTCAGAGTTAGTATATATGTAAGTAATGGAGGTTTGGTGGTTGCAGATAGGGTTACTGCCATGTAAAAAAAATGAATAACTTTAAAGGAGAACAGAGGGATTCAACATTTAATATCCTCCTGCAGTTTCACTGTATTTTTTTATAATTCCAGGACTCACAGTTACAGCCAGGTGTCATTCCAATAAGGAACCTACTTTCTGTAGCACAACTCAATTCAGTTTTGCAAATCTGTTTTGAATTGTCATTGGTAGTATGATGACTTTATACTTATGGGATCTGTTTAGATGTTATGAAGTGACCATATTGATCTTAGCTGTTACTGGCCGGTAAACTATCCTTTTATATGATCAAGTATTTATAGTTTGCTTGTGTTATTTATCCGTAATCAGCTTGATGAAATGAAATTTGCAACATATTGTAGGATCATAGGAGGTTACTAGGCTAATGGCCCTGAGTAATTTTAATGGTGCCACCTGACTCAGTATCTGCTGCCCCTATCCAGAAGGGACGTAGGTAAAACCCCAGGGGTGAATTTGTGATTCCCCATCAAATTATCCAGATTACCCTTGAAGATGGTCAGTGAAGGACTCTGTTTTATTAAGACTGGAAGCTTATTCCGGAGTAGGGTAAACCTATGGGAGATGAACCTGTATCGTCAGCAGGTTTTGTTAATGTCGCTTCTCATGTTGATGTCACTCTAGTGAGTGCAGCGAGTAGCATTTGTCTTACTAATGTGTAGCATTTCCTTCAGGGCAGTGTCCATGGTTGCCTTATACACCAGGCAGAGATCACCCCTGAGTAGTCTGTAGGACACAGAGTATAATGACATGGATTTTAGTCTATCAACATAGGACAGGTGTTGGACACCTTGAATTTTCTTTTTAAGGTACCTCTGAGGTCTCTCCAATTGTTGGAGATGCCTGGCGAGGTACATACCAAATGGTGCATTGTATTCTATAACTGGTCTAATAAGAGAGGAATATGGGGGGGGTTATAACCTCTTTTTTTCTGGAGACAATGCCCTTATTGATGAGATGGGCAATGTAAAAGGCTTTCCTTACCACTGTGGAAACATGATAGTTGAAAGAGAGGTTGCTGTCAACCTGTGTGCACAGGTCTCTTACCATGGATTGGGTACTTAAGATGTTGTTAATGTGGTACATTGCAGGGACGTCTCCCTTGCTGAAGGGAATGATGATGCACTTTTTGACATTTAACTTGAACCTATGACTTTGGCACCAATCGTTGGTGTCTGCAAGACCTTCCTGAAGGGTGACAGTGCCACTAAGGGATTCAATGATCATGCCCAGCTTACAGCCATCTGCAAACTTTGTTAGCCACATGGCTTTTGTTTTGGCCTGTACTTCTGAAAAGTAAATTACAAACAATAGGGGCCCCAGCACAGAGCCTGGTGGTACTCCACTGGCTACTGGTCTCGAGGTGGATGAAGAGTCCACTGTTTTAACTGTGTGTGTTCTATTGGTGAGCCAGTTAGCAACCCACCTAACTATATACTGGTTTACCTTCAGGTGGGTAAGTTTATCATGCCTGAGTGGGGAATGGTGTTGAAGGCTTGCTAGGTCTAAATAAACAGTGTGCACAGTTTTGCCTTCATCCAGGGCTTTGGTGAGTGTTTTGAAGAAGTCCATCAAGTGCAGTAGGCATGATCTGTCTTTGACGAAACCAAACTGGGATGGATCTAGTATTTGGAAGTCGCCTATATCCTTGTTTATCAGGTCCATGATGATTCTCTTCATGGTCTTGCATATGAGGCTGGTCAGACTTATTGGTCTGTAATTACTGGGGTCAGCAGAGGAGCCATCTTTGTGGAGGGGGATGACAGTGACAGGTTTCCAATCTGCAGGAACACACCCAGTGCTTAGACTGTGCTTCTTCCACCACTTGCTTACCCTAGTGCACTGAATCGACTAGGACTATGCAGAAGTCAAAGCCTATTTCAGTTGTCATTGAGCCAAAGGCAGAGAAATTTGTCCTAAATGTGCACCAATTCTATGCAGGGCACTCACAATCACACATGCAATCACACACACAAACACTAAAGACAGAGAAGTTTGCCTTAATGGTGCTCCAATTCCATGCAGGGCACACACTTGGACATGTACTCACACACGTACACAAGCATACATACAAAATATAGGAACTTTTCCTGAATGGCTCACCAACCCACTGCAGTACATACACACACACACACACACACACACACACACACACACACACACACACACACACACACACACACACACACACACACACACACACACTCACATGTACCCACACACTCAGTCACACTCTGTTACATGATATACACACCTAAGGATAATTTTGCAGGTTCACCCTGTTAAACAGCAATGTACACATCTCTGCAATATGCCTTATTTTACAGTCACATTAAGGATCATGCACTAGTTGTATATAGAAACAACTAAGAATGGCTTTACAATTGTTGTGGTAGGAGGTGATGGCACCTACCTATGCCTTGTTAGCCTATTATTTTATGAATTCATGCATGACTCCCCTTGTGTCTGCCTCAGTAATCTGTTTTACTATTGCCCCTGCTATGAATAAGTGACTTAATGGTTTAATCTTAATGTCACATGGGTACATGCCTAATCTGAATGACCTGCTTCCTTGTGGAGTGTATATTTCCTGTGACTGGAAGAACATTTCTTTTTGTGATTTTGGTTATTTTCTTCACATTCATTTCAGCTTTTTTTCCTTTGGCTAACTTGAATAGCGGTATCACATTATTCATTTTACATAAGCATCTTATTTAGAAAGCACACTAACCCCGGGATTCAATAATGCCTACACTAGGTGTACATTGCACTGAGTGAACAGACAACACAGACAAAACTCACACCTTATTCCTCCTAATTTTAGTTTTCTTACTGATATTCTTGTAACTTTAAATATTGACAGGAATTCATAAAGGTTACAACAAAGTGTAGACTACATGTACACTTAGTGTAATCTTTCTGGGTGGCTAGAAAGCACAACAAGTGTAATAAGAATTTTCTTGAATACATATTGTGTACAGTTAGTGCAGGCTTTATTGAATCTGGCCTTAAATCTAAACTTGATTGAGCAAAAAAAGGAGAGAATTGTATTCTTAGGGTCAATTATATCCAAGTAATCCAATGAACCTAATATCCAAAGATGACTGTATTTACATGAAGATTCCTAACTCCTAAGTGTCACATTCCTGTCACACTGTGAACTTTGAATGCTTCCAGTTTGAAAACTGAACAGAGGAACATACTTGCCCATTTTGCGGGCAAATGTCTCCTCCTTCCTAACTGTTGGGAGGAACGTATGTGCCTGATATCATATTTATCCTATTAGTAAACACTATTCTAATGCTGACCAACTTGTTTTTTTAGTCATTGCTGTGATGCAGTGAGTAAACAGTAAATACAGGCACCACCCATGTATTTTGTCGCACACAAGTTTATTTAAAACAACATTGGAGTGCATTTCCTGCAGAGCTTTAATAATTGAAAATAACACACATGCACAGTTAAGGATTCCTTGTGACAATGATATCATTTTTACCAGCGAAAAAGGTTTTATTCTGAATAGTGAAAAAAAGGAAATAAACATGGACATTTATTTGTTAACTGGATAGCTGGGTCCAGCCAAGGACCCTATTCATTGATGGCCGGGCAAAATGCATAGCATTTAAAGTAAATATTTTACAAAATGTAGTTCATTTAGACATATGACTATACAAAGAAGATGTTATTCTAGATTAATGCTACTTGTTGTATCTTTCGGCTTTTCCCGGTTAGGGGCCGCCACAGCGGAACTCTGGTCCGCTAATGATTGGCAGTAGATTTTTACGTACCGAGTTGCCAGCCCTGATGCACAACCTTCAATGAAGGAATGCCCATTCATGCATGTCTCCACACAGAAGACGCTTTAGCTGAGAATCGAACAGGACAATGTCTTACTGTGAGGTGACAACGCTACCGCAGCACCACCAATCTAATTAATTCTAGATTAATGCTACTGATGACCAAAATTACTTACAGTAAATAGAATACCTAACATCTATGACACTGAGATAAGGACGTTTCAAAATAAACTTAAGTTAATACAAAATTATTATCATAGACATATGGTGACTGTCAGGATATTTATTTATTTATTTTATTTTACATTTGTTAAACAGG
This sequence comes from Protopterus annectens, assembly GCF_019279795.1. Classification (NCBI taxonomy): domain Eukaryota; kingdom Metazoa; phylum Chordata; order Ceratodontiformes; family Protopteridae; genus Protopterus; species Protopterus annectens. The sequence continues at coordinate 382,521,239 of NC_056747.1, read as the reverse complement.
GGTGTCTGACTGAGCCGAAAAGGCCCTATTTCAGCAGAGGTCCGGGGAGAAAAGCTCCACAAAGAAAAATTACAGATACATTTAGTTATTTAGACATGATCAGTATACACACAAATTACAAAAGACATGTTTTTACAGTGGTATGCGGCACATCAACAGTTACAGTGGAGAGAAGAAACAAAAAAATATTAATTTAAAAATAAAGGTAATTAATAGATTTGTGGTGTACAGCTGAAATTTGGAACATAGGTAGAATACATAAATAGTACACAGGTACAGTACGTACATTGTAGATTAGCCAGTGTTTGTGAGTAAGATTGAAAACTATTATCAAGTACTCTAGATTTAGTATGTATAAATTATCCGCTTTCCCTAGCCAGGGGGGCAATCATGGCACTGCCAACTTTGCTTGAGATGTTGCCTGATGAGGTCTTTAAAGTAGGCTTTGGATGATGTGTTTTGAATGCTAGTGGGGACAGAATTCCATTTTTAGCCACTGAACTACTATATAGCACATCTCCAAAGCTATTGTAGCTGTTGGTGACTTCTAGTAGTAGTTTGCTTGATGATCTAAGAGGCCTTTTGGCTGAGTGATGTTGTACTAGGTTTTTGAGGGCAGGACACTTATTGGGGAGGTAATAGAATGACAGAGCTGATTGTAGGTTAGGAGGTTGGGCAGTTCAAGCCAGTGGAGCTGTCTCAAAGCAGTACAGTGATTTCTATATGAGCAGTTTGCAGCAAAGTGGGCAATTCTGTTATAGCAGGCTTCCATTTTGCTTAGTTCAGTTTTGTTGAGATTAGTCAGAATGGGAGATGCATAGAGTAGGGTGGATAGAAGTTGGGAGTGAGCAATGGCTGATCTTGTGTTGTTGGTAAGAAATGGTTTGATATGGTAGAGTGATCCCAGTTTGGCATGTACTTTTTTAATAGTTAAGTTGAGATGACTATCAAATTTTAGGTGGGAGTCTATGGTTATTCCCAATAGCTTAGCCTGTGCCACTGGAGCGATTGGAGTAGCATTTGCGGAGTAGATAATGAATTGACTGTTATCAGTGTTTTTGTTAGAACTGGTTATAATCATAAGCTGAGTTTTCTTTGGATTGAGGATAAACTGGGCTTTGGTAAGGTAGTTTTCAACATCAGAGAATGCTAGTTGAGTTGTTTGCAAGAGGGTGGGAATGTTTTGTGCAGTACAGATTAAGGTAGTGTTATCTGCATACTGAATGATAGATGCATGCTGTATGGAGGTATGGAGGTCATTTGTGAAGACTGTGAATAGTAGTGGTCCTAAGATAGAACCCTGTGGGACTTCTATAGTTATGGGCAGCTGAGGAGAGAGAGAATTTTCCCATTTCACAGCTTGGTATCTGTCAATTAAGTAGGTTTGGAACCAGGTAAGAGTGGAATTTGATAGGTAATATTGGTTTAGTTTGTTTAGCAGGATTTGGTGTGAGACTGTGTCAAATGCTTTGGACATATCCAAAAAAAGAGTTTACACCTGTAGGCCTTCATTTTGAGATGGTTTACTGTGTCTGTGAAACAGAAGAGGGCTGTAGTGGTACTATGGGCAGGTCTGAAACCATGCTGAGTAGGTGACAGGATGTTGCTGTCTAGGAGATAGTTTAGCATCTGAGTATGGATGCATTTTTCTAGGATTTTGGCCAGGGGGGAGAGTAAAGCAATGGGTCTGTAGTTATTAAGTTCAGTGGAGGTCCCGCCTTTATGTATGGGTGTAACATAGGATATTTTCCAGAGTTTGGGCACATAGTTTTCAACAATTGATCTGTTTATGAGAGTGGAGACTGGGATAACAATAGCATCTGCTGTGAGTTTCAAGAAATAGCTGGGGAGTAGGTTGGCTGCTGTTGATGAGGGTTTTAGTTTGGAGAGCATGCTTTTGATTGAAGTGGTGGAAACTGTTTTGAGGGTAAAGCTTGTATTAGTGTTGTTTGTGTTGGGGGGGATAGTGAGGAAGGAACTGTCCTGTGATACTAAGGATAGAATTGAGTTCACAAAGTGGGAGTTGAATTGTGTTTCAATGGGAACTTTAGTGTCAGGGGTGGTTGGTTTGGGGATAGCCTTTTGTGTGGATTTTAGTAGCTGGTTTAGATTTTTCCAAAATTTTTGGGGGTTGTGTTGGTATTTAGTTTGTAATGTTGTGTAGTAGGATTTTTTGTCCAGCCTAATGCATTTTATTGCACGGTTGCGCAGTTCTTGGTACTTAGTTAGGCTTTGTGTTTCTTTGTTTTTTTTGATAGTAAAGCCAAGCAATGTCTCTGGACTTGAGGAATTGTTTGGTTTCTTTACTGAGCCAGGGGTTTGTAGAGGTTCTAACCTTGATTTTGCGCAATTGAGCGAAAGTGTCTAGGTGTTGTAGAAATGTTTTGTTGAAATATGCTACAGCCTGGTCAAGTGGGAGGGGGGGGTCCAGTCACAGTTACAGAGTAAAGTGTTGAGGACTTCAGGAGAGAATTTTTTTGTGTTTCTAGTGGATATATAGTTAGTGGTTTTGCATATGCTTGTTCTATTACGTATAAAGTATATTATGTTGTGGTCACTTAAGGTGTCTGGGAGACTGCCTGTGTCAGGGTACAATGTGGGGCTGTTAGTTAGGACTCAGTCAAGGATGGATTCCCTTTTAGATTTTTTATCACATCTAGTTGGAATTTGGACTAGCTGCTGGTAGCCATGGAGATTTATTAGATTACTTGGTGGTTCTGATATACAGGTGAACCAATCTAGGTTGAAGTCCCCCAGAATAAGGGTTTCTTGTGCGTATGTGGAAGAACACCAGGATAAGAAGTCTTCAAGGCTAGCAGGTGTATTACCAGGTGGAATGTAGATCACAATTGTGGTGATGACCTTTTTAGGGTGAAGTTGAAGTTGTGAGATAAGTATGTCCCAATTATTGGGGGAGGGGTAGGAGTTTGATAATTGATGGACAGTTAAGTTGGACTTGTACAGTAAGGCAGTTCCACCCCCTTTATGAAGTGGTCTGTCTTGTCTAATGATAGTGTAGCCGGTAGGGAGAACTTCTGAGTTAGCTATGTTTTTATTTAGCCATGTTTCTGTTAAAGAAACTATGTCTGGGGAGTAGTGTGCTATTGTAGCCTGGAGTTCAGGTATTTTATTTTTGATACTTCTAATATTAATGTTCAGCAGTAAAAGATGGTTGGTTTTGCTGCTTTTGTTGATTTGCCCAGGGATGAAGAAAGTGAGGGTGTTATGTACTGACATTTATGTTGGAGCAGTTTGTGTTGGACAGGATGGATTTGGGCCTGGGTTTGGGGTGGATATCCCCACTTATGGTGAGCCTGGTGTTAAAATGGTGATACAGATGTTGGAGTTTGGTGAGGAGTATGAGAAAGTATTGTGATTTTTTGGAGTAGGAATGAGAGCATGTGTGTTTAGTTCTGAATTGGTCCGTTATGTTGTTCTTGAACAATTGTGGGCAGATATTATTATAATGTGCAGTGTCTGTATATGAGAGTGCATAATGTACTGTTTTGCTACTAAGTTTAGGGATATTGCTAGAGTGATAACTTGTGGTGTTGTAAAGAATTATGAGAAGACAGACTAGACTTAGTTGTGTGATAGTCATGGTTATAAAGTTTAAGTTGGTTCTAGGTGGGGGGGGGGGGTCTGAATAGAAATTATAGGGTTGCACTATATGTGGATGGGGAAGTAGTGTGGGTGATGTAAAAAATGCCTAGTTGGAATGAGAGTGATTGGGAGTATTTTTTGTGGAGCAAGTTTGTGTGGTATAATGTGATATGACTTGAGGAGCTGTGATTGGTGGAGGTGATGTGAGGGTGAGCTGTGGGTGTGGCTGTGATTACTATAAATGTAGAGGTAGTGAGGGTGGGAGTGAATAGGGGGCAGGGCAGGGGAGCGGAGAGAGCCCGAGCGTTAGCGAGGGCGAACGGAGCGGGGCAGAGCCCACCAAGACAAGAGAAAAAAGAAAGTTTTACTTTACAAATCTGAACACTTTAAACAAATTCCTGAGGTCTAATGGCTTACCAGCAAGCAGAATGTAACTGCTGAAGAGCACTTGTGTCCTGGTGGGAGACTAGAAATTTAAAGATGGCTCCATACTCAGCAGGATTCTAATATAGACTTAGTATTGGGGGAGGGAGATAGCACAAGGGGTGTAAACCAGGTGGAATGCAAAGAAACCAGAGAGGCAATCAGTGGAAATTAGTGAAGGCCTCAGAGGGGGTAAGTAATAATTCAAACTACCTGTAAAGTGAAGGAGAGAAGAGACAGCAAAGTTTATTAAGGTTGGGAGTATGTCTTCACATTGACTTGCTGATTAGTAACCAGTTTGTGCACAGATTAGAGTAGGGAGATACATTAGCAATGAAGGGGAATGTATAGAGATGCAAATAAACAGGTGGGCCTCCAAATGATACAAACTAAGGCAGAAAGCTCTGAGAGGGCTGCTTGATGGTTAATTTAGTCACAGGGATATGAATGAAATGTATACTGTCTATTGGACAGTTAGGATTACTGTATTAGCTGGGGAGGGGACACAAGACTACAACAGTCAGTTTTATTAGCACGCTGAGAACTACTAAGAAACACTGCTAATGTTATAGCTTCACTCTCATAAAACATACAAGTAGAATGCCTTATTTAGTTTGCAGTACTGATTCCTTCTTATACTGTATGGGTGGAGTGGTAGCCGCAGACTGCAGATTTGCTTGAGTCTGCTCAGCAAGCAGAATGTAATTGCTGAAGAGCACTTGTGTCCTGGTGGGAGACTAGAAATTTAAAAAAGGATAGCAAAGAATATAGATGCCTTTTATGATAGAAAGCATGTATTTTATATTATGTTTAATAAAACAGTCAACATGATTATCACAGACATAGTTTACCCTTGAGATCAAACAAGTTAAGCATAAAACAAATGTTGACACCATTTTCTTGAAGCAATTCTGGACTGAAATATAAATTAGTGCTTCCTTTTCCTGCTTCATTTTATAAAATATATGCTGCTAACAAAAGCTCCCTATAAATGACAACCTCAGCATATGCTATGTTTGTTACTGACATACGTGGCACATTTGTCCCAAATGAAATACAGACAATATAGTTAGACGTAGAGAAAGCATATGACAGGGTGCCTAGAGAGGAGTTGTGGTATTGTATGAGGAAGTTAGGAGTGTCAGAAAAGTATGTAAGGGTGGTACAGGATATGTACAAGGGTAGTGTGACAGCGGTGAGGTCTGCAGTGGGAGTGACGGATGCGTTTAAGGTGGAGGTAGGGTTACATCAAGGATCAGCTCTGAGCCCTTTCTTATTTGCAATGGTGATGGACAGGTTGACAGACAAGATCAGACAGGAGTCCCCATGGACTATGATGTTTGCAGATGACATTGTGATCTGTAGTGAGAGTAGGGAACAGGTGGAGGAGACCCTGAAGAGATGGAGATATGCTCTAGAGAGAAGAGGAATGAAGGTCAGCAGGACTAAGACAGAATATATGTGTGTGAATGAGAGGGAGGATAGAGAAATGGTGAGGATGCAAGGAGTAGAGGTGGCGAAGGTGGATGAGTTTAAATACTTGAGGTCAATAGTTCAGAGTAACGGTGAGTGTGGAAGAGAGGTGAAGAAGAGAGTACAGGCAGGATGGAGTGGGTGGAGAAGAGTGTCAGGAGTGATTTGTGACAGACGAGTACCTGTAAGAGTGAAAGAGAAGGTCTACAAGAGGGTAGTGAGACCAGCTATGTTATATGGGTTGGAGACAGTGACATTGCAAAAAGGCAGGAGTTTGAGCTGGATGTGGCAGAATTAAAGATGTTAAGATTTGCACTGGGTGTGATGAGGGTGGACAGGATTAGGAATAAGTATATTAGAGGGTCAGCCCAGGTTGGAAGGTTTGGAGACAAAGCCAGAGAGGCACGATTACATTGGTTTGGACATGTGCTGAGGAGGGATGCTGAGTATATTGGGAAAAAGATGCTAAGGATGAAGCTACCAGGTAACAGGAAAAGAGGAAGGCCTAAGATAAGGTTTATGGATGTGGTGAGAGAGGACATGCAGGTGGTTGGTGTGACAGAGCAAGATGCAGAGGACAGGAAGAAATGGAAACAGGTAATTTGCTGTGGCGACCCCTAACGGGAACAGCTGAAAGAAGATGATGATGATATAGTTAGATCAACAAGTTACTGCAACAAGCATTGTAATGTGTGTACCTGCCACAGATTTGGTGCTTTTAATACAAATCAGACTGTTACCAGTTTGCCGTCTTCCTGCTCAGTAGGACTACATTGTACTGTACTGTGAACTCCAAGTACTTGTACTATTCACAGCAAGTAGTTATGTTCCAGAGGAAAACTGTATCTGAGAGTTTGCTGCTCCAGTGCCATTTCAGGATCACTACCAAAACAGCAAATAAATAATTCAGTTTATGTTTATTAACATCTCTACCAAACTCGAGTAAACTTCTGATACCGTTTCAGTTCCTTCTCATGTCTACATAAAAATCCCATGTTTGTATTCAGCGATGTCTTCAGAAATGGCTTATTTATGGTTTATGGTCAATATGGGCCCTATATTATTTTCCTAACATGGCTTGCTCTTTTGAATTTTTCTTCTAAGGAATAAAGATGTGAGTAGGTTGCTAAAACACTAATTAATGTCCCATTAATGGTGCACTATAATATGTTATCAATAGAAAAGTACTCCTAGCCATGCTCTTTATTTATCATCATCATTAAAAATTAGACAATGCCTTTGATCTCCTGTCTGGATTAAAATATGATCAGTAAATAAAATGGCATTAATAATTATTTTTAATGTGGTAGGTGTACTGGTTTCCTTATTTTACACTTAATTGCAGTATGCACAAATAAATGGTAGTTTTACATACTGTTTAATATACCTGCCAGCCATTATAATAATACTGGAATATGTGCAGTGACTGGGATATCAGCAGTTTCTGTAACAATACTGCAGTCTGTCTCTGTAATATCTCATTGCATTATCTTTCAGCATAAGTATTAACTGATCTGCTGCAAATCTAAGCTCGTACTTGCAGTTTATTTCTTGACACTGCAAACAGCCAGCCTGTCCCCAACAATTTAAGGGCTTTGGGCTAATAAGGATACTACGTGAAACCGATATATAAACAGCAAAATGCCCCCTAACAATGACCAGAAGACATTATCATCCTCTGTATTATTTCAGGCCTTTTTAAATCATATAAAGGAAACACAGACTCAGTGTTTTGAATACAGTAAAAGAAGTACTTGTGTGAGTATCACCCACTTACCGGGAAACCCTGTCCCTCGCCATTTCTGACAATGTTTATAACAGTTGCATTGGTCAGCTGATTCACAGCAGAGAATGTTAACCTAGCATCTGCTGCATTGCTGTATGCTGCTCAGCTCCCTGAGCGTGGACCTAGAATTTGTTAATGTGTTGCAATGATTAATTTCCTCCAATGTCCCTAACTCCTGCTCAGGGGGTGGTATCAGTTATAAAGATGACCTTAGCCAGTCAGAACGTACTAGTATTTCTAAAACAGAATGCCCAATTAACTGTTAACTATTTACTCACACAGATTATATAAAGCCTAGAGACCACATTAGTTTCTATCTTAGCTATCATTAGGTAATTGCATTTTATTCTAGGCCATCATTCAAGTTTTCTCTGCCATTAGTTTAAGCAAGCTTGTTACTCAGGGGTGCCAAACAACTGCCTTGCAAACAAGACTATTCCTAATAGTATCAAAAATAATTCCTAATAGTATAAAAAAAATCTACTTTTTCTAGTAACTGCTGTCACCTATGCTACACTACTACACATTACATTAACAGCAACTGCTGTCACCTATGCTACACTACTACACATTACACAAAAGCAACTGCTGTTACCTGTGCTACACTACTACACATTACACAAAAGCAACCACTGTTACCTGTGCTACACTACTACACACTACACAAAAGCAACTGTTGTTACCTGTGCTACACTACTACACACTACACAAAAGCAACTGTTGCTACCTGTGCTACACTACTACACATTACATTAACAGCAACTGTTGTTACCTATGCTACGCTGTCTCATAGTATGTTGAAAAGGATTGTTGCTTACACTACAGTACATCACACATTGCAGGACTGCTGTTACCTGTTCTACCCCATCATACACTGCTTTTCCCTATAAAAACTTCTGCCGTATCACAATGTACTCTAACAAGGTCTGTAGTTACCTATGTTACACTGCATCACACATCACACTTAAAAGGACTGCTTTTACCTATGCTACACTTTAGTGTTATAATAGTGAAATGACTCTTAACAGAGGGAAAGCATTGTAAGACCTCCATAACTAAGGTTCCCAGTCTGCATTTAGGTCAGTGCACAGTATGGGATATACCATCATACTCTTGTAAATAAATAGTAGCCCAGCTAAAGGATCATGACAAAACTATGGAAATAAAGGGCAAAATATACCTATAAGACTGTACAACAATTAAAAAATTCCATCCATTAGTGTTTTTGCCAAACTTAAAGAGCCTATGACAAGAAAACTAAGCAGAGGTCCTACCAGGTATTAGAGAAATTTCAGAAATTCTATGAAAATCTGTATAAACAGGGGAGTAGGGAGACCAAGAGAAGGCAAAAATGGAAATATTTATGGTAGACTTAACTATGCCAAGGTTAAGGGGAAATGATGCTTAAAATTATTAGCTGAGATAGGAAGGGAGGAGATAAAAATAACGATGTATAATCATTAGAAAGTGTCCAGGAACAGATGTATTTCTGTGGAAATTTGGAAGCTGAGAGGGAAGAGAGTGGTAAAGATTTGGGAGGTTTTGTTAGCAATATTTTAAAAGGAAGGACAGTATCAGCATCTTGGGAGAAAGCTGTGTTGGATGTGCTACATAAAGAAGCTAAAGATCCTTAGGTTCATAGGTTCATACTAGGCTATCTGCCCTAGGACATTTATAAGCCTAGCCAGAATGTGTTTGGCTTTCGTCACCCATTTTAAATTTATTTTGCTATGCCCTTTTTTGAGGTTAGTATACTGTGCCTCTGTCTAACAGTGACACAGAAGTGATACCCGGGGTAAACCTACAATCTCCCATCCACTCATCAAGATTCCTCTTGAAGAGAGTCAATGAGGGACTCTGCCTAACCTGGACTGGGATTTTATTCCAGAGTGAAGGGAGCCTCTGGGTTATGAATCTGTCCCTCCAGCATGTCCTATTTATTTCAGTGCTGAGGTTCAAGTCTCTCGAGCACGTAGCTCAATGGGATTTGGATTTTCTGAGGTGCAGCATGTCCATTAATTCCGGGTTGGACATGGCTTTATACGTCAGGCACAGACTGCCTCTGAACAGGCGGTATGCCACTGAGTAGAGCTGGAGTTTCTTTAACTGGGCAGCATATGGCATCTGTTTGAGCCCTTTGATCCTCTTGGTGAGGTACTTTTGGGGTCTTTCCAGTTGCTGCAGGTGTCCGGTAAGGCACATCCCAAAAGGGGCATTGTACTCAATTATGGGCCTGATGAGGGATGAGTAAAGAGGCACGATGACGTCCCCTGATCTAGATGTGAATCCCTTCATGATTAGGTGGGCTATATAAAATGTTTTTCTAACCACTTTGGCCATGTGGTTGTCAAATGAGAGATTGCTATCAACTTGGGTCCCCAGGTCCCTAATTACTTCTTCTGTACTTAATGGATTACCACCTATGTGGTAATTTGTGGGCACTTTGTTTTTGCCAAAGGGGATGACTATACACTTTTTGGCATTTAGCTTGAGGCCATGGCTCTGGCACCAGTTGTCTGTTTCTATGAGGCCTTTTTGGAGGATGCTTGTGTCGGCTGGAGAGTCAATTATGGCGCCCAGTTTGCAGTCATCTGCAAACTTGGTCAGCCACAGTCCTTCCGTGTTGGCCTATACCTCCGAGAAATATATACCGAACAAGAAAGGTCCCAGGACTGAGCCTTGTGGGACACCACTTGTAACTAGTTTGGAGTCTGACATGGCTCCAGCAATTCTATCCATGTGGGTTCTGTCCTTGAGCCAGTTTGCAATCCATCTAGTGACATAGGGGTTTATATTTAAGCTGGTGAGCTTATCTATAATGCCCGAGTGGGGTATTGTATCGAAGGCTTTTGCGAGGTCCAGGTAGGATGTGTGGACCACCTTCCCCTCGTCAATGGCCTTGGTGACTGTTTCAAACAAATCAACCAGGTTTAAGAGGCAGGATCTGCCCTTAACAAAGCCGAACTGGGTATGATCCAGTGTCTGTAGGTCCCCAATATCTTTATTTATGAGGTCCATGATGCTCCTTTCCATAGCTTTGCAGACCAAGCTAGTCAGGCTTATGGGGCGATAGTTTCCAGGATCCGTTGAGGCACCACCTTTATGGAGAGGGACCACTGTTGCTGTACGCCACTCTTTGGGCACATATCCTGTAGTAAGGCTGAGATTGAACAGTAGTTTTATGTTTGGGTTTAGCTCTTCTTGGAGTTCATGTAGGACGCAGCCTGGGACACCGTCTGGTCCCATTGATGCTGTGTTTTTTGCTTTGGAGAGGGCGGCTCTTACCTGAGCAATCTGAGATGTCAAGGGGGCAGCACTCTGCTGGGATAGATATTTGCCCTTTTGGTGGGGTGGGAGTTTGCACTGAACCTGTCAGCTAAGATGTTGGCAATGTCTGTGGGTTCAGTATATTTTTTGTCATTTTGGACTAATTCTGAGCATATCTGGGAATTACCACCCAGGTTCCTAACATAACTATAGAAAGCCTTGTGATTATCCTTAGTGTCCTGTGCAATTTTTCTCTCGAAGCTGGCCTTAGACAATTTTATGGGTGCCCATAGTTTTTTGCTAATACTGATCAGTGATGCCTTCCCTTTTTGGGATTTTGCTCTATCATTTAGTAGCTTCCTCCTTCTATTGTATAGTTTGTTTATGGCTGGGGTCCACCAGACAGGATGTCTGCCTTTGGAGGATTGGGTCTTGGTTTTATTTGGGATCGCATGATCCATGCATTCCTGAAGGTGTTCATAGAATGCGTTTATAAAGGATTCTGCGGTCTGGGCCATATTTTCCACCAGCCCGGGGGCTTTGAAGGATTCCACCTCGGTTTTGAGGAGTGTGAAATTTGCTTTAGAGAAGTTTTTCACTGTGGTTTTCTGGGCAGGGGGTGGGGTCGGGATGTGAATATCCAGTGAGATTAGTTTATGGTCTGATCTTACCAGTGAAGGATACACTTCTGGTCTGGAGCATAGAGTCCCCATGTTGGTGATGATCAGGTCCAGTATGTTTTCCCCTCTTGTGGGAGTGCTAACAAGTTGTTCCATAGCATTTGAGTTTATAAATTCTAGGAACCTTTGGGCTAGGGTGTTGGAGCTAGAGTAATGCTCCCAGTCTATGTTTGGGTAGTTGAAGTCGCCCAATATAATGGTGTTTGGAGAGACCTTCATATTTTCCAGTGTTCTCAGAAAGGCCATGTTGGGTTCCTGGGTTTGGGAGGGTGGTCTTTAGCAGGCTATAAACTGGAAGGCAGTTTTACCCACTGTTAGTTGCACATGGATAGTCTCTGATGCTTCGTGCTTTGCCACCAACCTGGAGGTGTGGGTATTTTTGATGAATATCGATGCTCCCCCTCCTTTTGTGGTTCGGTCCAAGTTTTGGGGCCGAAAAGCATGGTATGAGGTATAACCTGGTAGTGCTGGGGTGCTCTCGGGAGCCCTAAGCCAGGTTTCTGTTAGTACACAGATATCGATGTTCTCCATGCTAAGGAGAGTTTCGAGTGCGTGCATCTTGAGGTTTAGACTTCTGGTGTTGAGTAGCATTACTCTTAGTTTCTTGTCCCTTGTGATACCTATGGAGGTGGGTTTGTCTTTTGAGCCTTGCCTAAAAAAATGCACTATGGGGGTAGCAAGAGCCTTTGCCAATATCCGAAAGCCCAGTGGTGACAGGTGCAAGCCGTCCCTAGCGAAGCATCGTGGCTTGTCGAGCATATCATCCCAAGCTGGCAGGCATTGGATCCCCTTTGAATGACACCAGTACTTAAGCCAATTGTTGAAATTTATCATTTTGTCTTCATATTGTGGCATCATTCTTGGTGAGGGTAAGATGCTACTCAAGGTCAGGGATATACCGGCCTGGGCTACATGCTCAGAGAGCTCCTTTATGTCTCTTTTCATGTAGTCCAGGGAGGTACGTCTCAGGTCATTCACACCAGCATGGACAATGACTGAGTCATATTTGTACTTGCCTTGGAGTGACCTGAGTGCTTGTGTTATGTGGCGGATCCTAGCGCCCGACAGGCTGCTCACCGTGACCCTCTCCTTGTTCAGCCTGGTGAGTGGAACGTCAGTGTGCCTGACGATAGAGTCACCTATTACAAGTGTATCAGCTGTGTTGTTTAGTCTTAAGGGCTGTGACTGTTCGGCACACTGGCTTTGTGAGATATGTGTTGCACGTGTTTTGTTTTGGGGTAGCGGTTGCTTGGGTGTCTGCTTTGGAGGTCTCTGCTGCTTAGGCAGATCTTTATTTAGAGCCTCCGAGTATGTTTTTGTGTGATTATGTGTTTGGTTTGCTGTCGTGGTAGGTCTGTGTGAGGCTGGAATTGTAGTGAGTGTGGTTTCCTTCTCCTTCTGACTGGTTATGCCAGTACTGAGTTGAGAGAGCTTAGCCTCCAGTTTGGCTATATGGTTGCATCTCTCACATGTGTTGGAATTTGTTGGGAGGAGGAGAGGGTTGTCTGTGTACATGAGGCAGTTGTAACATTGCCTCAAGATTCCCAGATTCACCAGCTGGACCGGAGAGGAGATTGACAACTGACCTTTGGACATGCTAGAATAATATTGGGAATTCCTTAATAATTGAAAACAAGGGCCAGTGGGGAGTGAGGGTGTAGTGCTTTTAATTTTTAGTGCTGACTTATATAATTGCTTTAGCGAGCAAGTGCCAGGTAACTTAAGTGCAATGTGTTACAGGTAACTTAAATGCAAAAACGACAAACAGTAACTTTCTTTCAAGTGAAACAAGGAAATAAGTACAGTAAGCAATGCAGATATCACTAGTGATCCACAGAAGCGCTGAGAAGCCGTGTATTAGGTGGAATTAGCGTTCCAGGGAAATAACAAGCAAACAAACAACAAGCATATAAACAAAGCTAGATTCAGCAGGCCTGGATCTAGTCTATGCTATAGCAAACAAGGTGTACCAATTTCAGTAAGATACAGTTCAAATATTCAGGCACTATAAACCTTTAACCAGAAATTCCCAGCTCAGAAGGGCAGAGTCCAGCCTCTTCTCCCACAAGAGTGCAGACCACAAACCTTCTTAATGTAAAATAACTGACCTGAAGCCCAAGTGCTTAAACCAGAACTAATACACTTTAAGAATAACAGACACTGGGCTCTCAATCAGCAGTTCCCAACTTAGAAGGATGAAAGCTACCTGTCCTGCCACCACAGTGCATGCCACAAACCTTCCTAACGTAAAACAACTGGTCTGAAGCCCAAGTGCTTAATCCAAAAGACTTAGAATGATAGCTACACTTTAATCAAGTTACTACCAAGCAGCAATAAATACAATTGAATACTTTAAAGAATGCCTGGATTAGTGCTCAAGTTACGCAAACAAAGCTAGATCCAGCAGGCCCGAATCCAGTCTATGCCACAGCAAACAAGGCGCACCAACTTCAGTAAGAAGCAGTTCAGATATGCATGCACTATAAGCCTTTAACCAGAAATTCCCAGCTCAGAAGGGCAGAGTCCAGCCTCTCCTTCCACAAGAGTGCAGACCACGAACCCTCTTAATGTAAAATAACTGGCCTGAAAGCCCAAGTGCTTAAACCAGAATTAATACACTTTTAGAATAACAGACACTGAGCCCTCAATCAGGAGTTCCCAAACTAGAAGGATGTAAGCTACCTGTTCTGCCACTACAGTGCAGACCACAAACCCTCTCAGTGCAAAACAACTGGTCCGAAGCCCAAGTGTTTAAACCAAAAGGCTTAGAATGAGTTACACCAAGCAGTAATAAATACAATTGAGTACTTTTAAGATGATGCAAAAGTAAAATAAAGTAGGTAGAAACACAAGTACAGTAAAAGCAGATGAAATTTTTTTTTTTTCTGAACAAGTGCTGAGATCAAAGAAACAGATTTGAGTGCTGAAACTAGAAAACTGGCTAGTTATAAGAAAAAAAACTAAGCTAGAAGGCTTCCCTCCAACACAGAAGGGCTTGGGGGGCTCAGATGCCTACAAATAGTCTATACCACTTAACAGGAAAGGCAGGAAACAAGCTTACATTTTTTTTCTGTTTCCCAGATGCTCTCTTTGTACACAGTAGGAGTGCCTGAAATCAGAATATGATCTCACTGCACTCAGTTGAGTGAGCAAATGAGATGGGCCCAGAAGGAGTATCCAAACACAAATTTACAAGAGGGGCGGGCAGTTTCAAGGCCACTAAGATTAACACCAAAACAAAAACAGGGATGGTGGGTGGAACTAACTGAAGAACAGAGTCAAAACTTCCAGTTCAGTTAATATTCCTGCGACACACAGTTAAAATCAATTTAAATACTGTATTTTTCTGAAAAAAAAAGTGCAGATAAAGGTACTTAAATTTTCTTATATGTCCAGTTGAATACAGCAAGTTCTTAGCCGGCCAAAGCTGAGGTTTTTAAGCAGAAAATATTTCACACTGTACCACTTAAATAGGCAAGGACAGGAAATCAAAGAATGTGGCTACCCCACACCTGTAATTACTAGCAAATAACAAAATTCAGCAAACACTGACTAACTTCCAGTTCAGTTAATATTCCTGGAACACACAGTTAAAATCAATTTAAATACTGTATTTTTTTGAAAAAAAAAGTGCAGATAAAGGTACTTAAATTCTCTTATACGTCTAGTTGAATACAGCACGTTCTTAGCCGGCCAAAGCTGAGGTTTTTAAGCAGAAAATATTTCACACTGTACCACTTAAATAGGCATGGACAGGAAATTAAAGAATGTGGCTACCCCCACACCTGTAATTACTAGCAAATAACAAAATTCAGCAAACACTGACTAACTTCCAGTTCAGTTAATATTCCTGCAGCACACAGTTAAAATCAATTTAAATACTGTATTTTTTTGAAAAATAAAGTGCAGATAAAGGTACTTAAATTCTCTTATACGTCCAGTTGAATACAGCAAGTTCTTAGCCGGCCAAAGCTGAGGTTTTAAGCAGAAAATATTTCACACTGTACCACTTAAATAGGCAAGGACAGGAAATCAAAGAATGTGGCTACCCCCACACCTGTAATTACTAGCAAATAACAAAATTTAGCAAACACTGACTAACTTCCAGTTCAGTTAATATTCCTGCAACACACAGTTAAAATCAATTTAAATACTGTATTTTTTGAAAAAAAAAAGTGCAGATAAAGGTACTTAAATTCTCTTATACGTCCAGTTGAATACAACAAGTTCTTAGCCAGCCAAAGCTGAGGTTTTAAGCAGAAAATATTTCACACTGTACCACTTAAATAGGCAAGGACAGGAAATCAAAGAATGTGGCTACCCTCACACCTGTAATTACTAGCAAATAACAAAATTCAGCAAACACTGACTAACTTCCAGTTCAGTTAATATTCCTGCAACACACAGTTAAAATCAATTTAAATACTGTATTTTTTTGAAAAAAGTGCAGATAAAGGTACTTAAATTCTCTTATACGTCCAGTTGAATACAGCAAGTTCTTAGCCGGCCAAAGCTGAGGTTTTTAAGCAGAAAATATTTCACACTGTACCACTTAAATAGGCAAGGACAGGAAATCAAAGAATGTGGCTACCCCCACACCTGTAATTACTAGCAAATAACAAAATTCAGCAAACACTGACTAACTTCCAGTTCAGTTAATATTCCTGCAACACACAGTTAAAATCAATTTAAATACTGCATTTTTTGAAAAAAAAGTGCAGATAAAGGTACTTAAATTCTCTTATATGTCCAGTTGAATACAGCAAGTTCTTAGCCGGCCAAAGCTGAGGTTTTAAGCAGAAAATATTTCACACTGTACCACTTAAATAGGCAAGGACAGGAAATCAAAGAATGTGGCTACCCCCACACCTGTAATTACTAGCAAATAACAAAATTCAGCAAACACTGACTAACTTCCAGTTCAGTTAATATTCCTGCAACACACAGTTAAAATAAATTTAAATACTGTATTTTTTGAATTAAAAAAAGTGCAGATAAAGGTACTTAAATTCTCTTATACGTCCAGTTGAATACAGATAGTTCTTAGCCGGCCAAAGCTGAGGTTTTAAGCAGAAAATATTTCACACTGTACCACTTAAATAGGCAAGGACAGGAAATCAAAGAATGTGGCTACCCCACACCTGTAATTACTAGCAAATAACAAAATTCAGCAAACACTGACTAACTTCCAGTTCAGTTAATATTCCTGCAACACAGTTAAAATCAATTTAAATACTGTATTTTTTGAAACAAAAAGTGCAGATAAAGGTACTTAAATTCTCTTATACGTCCAGTTGAATACAGCAAGTTCTTAGCCGGCCAAAGCTGAGGTTTTAAGCAGAAAATATTTCACACTGTACCACTTAAATAGGCAAGGACAGGAAATCAAAGAATGTGGCTACCCCCACACCTGTAATTACTAGCAAATAACAAAATTCAGCAAACACTGACTAACTTCCAGTTCAGTTAATATTCCTGCAACACACAGTTAAAATCAATTTAAATACTGTATTTTTTGAAAAAAAGTGCAGATAAAGGTACTTAAATTCTCTTATATGTCCAGTTGAATACAGCAAGTTCTTAGCCGGCCAAAGCTGAGGTTTTTAAGCAGAAAATATTTCACACTGTACCACTTAAATAGGCAAGGACAGGAAATCAAAGAATGTGGCTACCCCCACACCTGTAATTACTAGCAAATAACAAAATTCAGCAAACACTGACTAACTTCCAGTTCAGTTAATATTCCTGCAACACACAGTTAAAATCAATTTAAATACTGTATTTTTTTTGAAAAAAAAAAGTGCAGATAAAGGTACTTAAATTCTCTTATACGTCCAGTTGAATACAGCAAGTTTTTAGCCGGCCAAAGCTCAGCTTCATATAGACCAATTTCAATTTTAAACCAAAATTATAAAGTGTTTATAGTAAGAGAACTGCAAACGTGTTGCCAAAATTGATAGATATGGATCAATGTACAGTTTTGTGGAAGGGAGGCAAACATTTGACATATTTATTAGAGCAATGATAATCCATAGGGAAGCAGAGTGTAAGAAAATGCTGCTTTTGTTAGTGGGTTTCATGCATGAAAGGCATTCAATATAGTCAGCTGGGATTTTATGAGGAGAGCCATACCTCTTGGTTTTCTATTAAAACATCGAACATCAGAACGTAAACTGTTCAAAAATCCAGTTTACATGTCCAATATTCAGAATATGAAGTAGGCTGAAATACTGAAAGCTAATACAGACAAAGTCGAATTCAATTTCTGAAGTTCTTTGCTCTCTAAGCAGCAGTATGTATTGACCAGATCCTTACTGCACAGCAATAACAGTAATGTTTTTGCAGGGGGGCCCCTGCAGCCCCCTGTATGGGGCTGTGCCCCCCACACCCCTGCCACTGATATATTGCAACTCCAAGATCACACTACAGTGTGGAAAAGGGTAAATCTCCCAGTCGACTGCAATGAGTGGACTGCCGTTATACAGTTGGTCTTCTTGAGTCGACATTTCAATGTTCTTCAAATTGTTTGTCTGGATTCTGACTCCTGCACTTGTCATTGTCACACAAGGCATCCTCAACATTACAATAGCAATTACCTCTCAACTGTACAGATTTTCGTAGAATGTCCAGATTTTTTTCTCATATTTATGTTCCATTTTTCATGAAATTGTGGCTTTCTGACCAAGTATATGCAAGTCACTGAAAAGTAAAGTCAGAAAATAATGTCATACATTTGAGTTTTAGACTTCATACTCTTCAGAAAAATCATGCTAATGCAAAAACAGCTTTGCAAGCAATGTTCTAAGTTTGTAAGTGCAATATTTATTTATTATTTATTTATTTTATTTTACGTTTGTTGACCGGGCTAGTTTAACTGGATATATGTCCATTTTCAGTAGAGGCCATATTTAAAAATTGTCCCTATTTTTGGGCCTTTGTCCCCCCCATAATTTATGAGTTTGTCCAGATTTCTTGCTCTATGTTAATAGACCCATGGTAGCATTTGTGTTCCCTGATAGAATAAGATGGTTAATTAGGATATATGAATGGTAAGGGACAAGAATTTAGGTGAGAGGATTCCTCTCTGACAAACTGTGTTTGAAAAGAGTAATTGGTCAAGGGTGTCATCATTCCCCTTTGATATTTGCTTTATTCTTACAGTCATTGACAAAGAAAACAAGAGCCTCACAAGTTCAAGGATATAACTGGTACAATAAAAAAGGTCAGCTTTATTTGCAGATGATACTGTTTTGTACTTGTTAAATCCAGAAAAGGACATTTCTATGTTGTGCAACATTTTGAGACAGTTTCAAGTCTTTTCAGGATATAAGCTGAATGAAGATAATACAGAGGCTATAGTGGTAACCTATGTACCCACATATGAATTGATTCAGCAATATCCATAACTATGGGAACATGATATGATGAAGTATTTAGGTGTGTGGGTTAAATGTATTCTGTTATGGCAGGATATATGGGAAGAGAGTAAACAAAAGATAATAAAAACATGAGAAGTTGGGAACGCTTGATTACGGGTATGGATAGTAAGATACAAGCACTGAAAATGTTTCTAATCATAATAGTTTTATACACAGGTCAGGTATAATTCTATCATCCAGAGGCAAAGTTGTGGCTCATAATTAATAAATAGTTGAAGAAATTTATTTGAGAGGGGAAGAGGGAAAGAGTTAAATGGGATAAGTTGTTTCTCCACATAGAACATGGTGGTGTAGGATTACTTAATCTGAAGAGATACTTTACAGCTGTTCAGTTAAGGCTTGTGTATACTGAGCTGCGGTGGTGCAGCGGTTAGTGTTGTTGCCTCACAGCAAGAGGTTCTCCCGTTCGATTCTCGGCTGGAGTGCCTTCTGTGTGGAGTCTGTATGTCCTCCCCATGGTCGAGTGATGTTTAAAGACATGCAGGTAGGTGCGTGCATGAATGGATGTGCCTTCTTTGAAAGTTGGTCATCGGGCTGGCAACTCGGCACTGTAAAAATCCACTGCCAATCATTAGCAGACCGGAGTTCCACTGTGGTGACCCCTAACCAGGAAAACCCAAAAGACATTAGTTTTTTTTAGTTAAGGCTTGTGTATACAACAAAAGCAGATGGTTACACATCAAAGTGGAAAGGGATGATGATGAAACAGGGGAAGTTCAAGAAATGAAGAGAGAGTATAATTTTGGATGCAGGCCCTTAAGAAGAATATCAGCAAACACATATTACATTTAGAAAGAAGCAGAAAGTACTCCAAGAACTAAGCCAACATGAAAATGGAGAAAGCAGATTTTACCATTCATAGTTTTCTGGCAAAGGTCCTGGAAAATGTTGCACCTATAAATTAATCATTATGTAAAGGAAGATGGCACCTGTTCAAACACTCAACATGGTTTCATGTTGCACTATGAAGTCAGTACAGGACTTGTTAGATTTACACATTATATACATACTTTTTAAATGGCAAGGGGCTTAGTGCATTTATGCACTTGGACTAGTCAGAAGCGTTCTGTACTGTATACCATGCTATTACAATACCTGACTTAGGTTTTAGGGAATCAGCATTCAGCTGGGTCTACAGTTGCCATACTACTCATGTAGTGTCCTGGAAAGAATCAGTCTCACCATGGTACCTTGCTATTGCAGGCATTAATTTCTGCCAGCAACTATATCAAGTCAGCTGCTTTAAACTGTATTAACCAATGATACAAAGACCAGTTGACATAATGGTTAAGATTTTTGCCTCTCATACACAAGGGGTTGATAATGGGTGACCTGAATATTGAGGCAGAGAGAACATGATATGAGGCCTGCCTGGGTCCACATGATTCTAGTAACAGGAATAAAGAAGGAGAGGCCATTCTAGACTTCTGTCTGGGAAATGGCTTAATGGTGTCCAACACATGGTTCAGCAAGAGAGATAGTCACAAGATCAAATACAAGAGTGGCCAACATGCAACTCAGGTAGACTTTCTCCTGGTAATGAAAGGGCAGGGGTTAGAATCAGTGATTGCAAAATCATCCCCAGTGAAAAAGTCTGCCCACAGCATAAACAACTGGTTGCTACAATCAGTTGCAAGCAGTGATCAGAGAAGGCTCTAAAGTCAACAGAGACCAGGCTAAAGACATGGAAGTTGAGTGGAGAGAAAGCACAACAGTTCAAGGCAGTACTCAGGGCTCTAGCATCTCAAGAAGAAGAGGAAATAGATGGAGTTGAAGAATGTCAGCACCTCAAAACAGCATGTGTGAAGACTGCAGAACAGATATGTGGCTGAGCCAGGTATGGAAATAAAGAGCATTAGAAAGCTGGTGGTGGAATGCAGAAGCCGAGGAAGTCACCAAAAGAAAGGAATGCAGGAAAACGTGGGAGACAGAAACGAACAGGCCAGGAAGGAATACTGGTTGGCTTACAAAGGGAATAAGAGAGGAGTTACAGTAGCAAAGAACAAGGCATCAGAGGCACTCTACCAGCTTCTGTAAAGACACTCAATAGATGGCACAAAGAAATTCTGTCATGTTGCAAGGCAAAGACAGAAAGAGAAAGAAGACTGACACCCTTCATAAGGGATGCCAGCAACAACCTGCTCATCAGTACACATGATATCAAAGGCTGATGGAAGGAGTATTTCCAGCACCTTCTGAATGAAGAAAACCCCACAGAAGCTGTAGTGGCCCAGAAACAGCCTGTGATGAATGAAGAGGTGGACCCACTCTAGAAGAAATAAGAACAGCAGTAAGGAAAATGAAATCAGGAAAGGCAGCAGGTTCAGATGAGGTCACAGCAGATATGATAAAGATATTGGGTGAGTTAGCAGAGAAATGTCTCCTGAAGGTACTCAGCAGTTTGGAGAGAAAGATGTATCCCAGGTGACAGGTGAATAAGCACACTAGTGCCGTTGTGTTCAAGAATAAAGGGAACATTCACAATGGTGGGCAGTACAGAGGTTCCAAACTCCTGTCACACTGCATGAAAGTTCTGAAGAGGGTGATTGACAAATGAAAATGTAGAGCAGTAGTAAGTAAGATGGGAGATAAGCAGTTCAGATCCAGATTGGGATGCAGTACAACTGACCCAATGTTTTCATTGAGACAGATAGTTGAGAAGAAACTAGAGGAGGACAAAGTCCAATTGGGAATTCCTAGATGTGAAAAAAGCATATGACAAGGTCCTCCTTGTGGTCCTGCAGAGTGGTGCTAGCAGCAGAGAAACGAAAAGAGTGACTGCTTTCAAGATATAAGTATATTTTTCCTGTTTCTACCTGTGCGACCTTCCTTTCTCGCCGAAAAGCGAGTTTACACTGTTGATTTAACTGTTATAAGCTTGTTTTTGCATTTTTTCATTTCCTGCACTTAATTTAAAAGTTTGTTTGTTGTAATTAACTGTTGAGGCTGCCCACTCAAGTGTGTTAGCCTGTGCATTGAATATACTGTATTTTCCTGCTGTTTTCTTGAAAAAAAAAAAAAGACAAAAAAATATCCTTGTTTCCCACCTTTCCTAAACTAGAATAGTCCCTTATACAGGCTTTGCTATATTCTGGACTGTTGGATAGTTCCTGTGTTGCCCATTTCCTAACTTGGATAGAAGGAAGTTTCTTTGCTCACCAGGGAGTGGGGAGCCTTGAGCAGCCTATCTGTCCCTGAAGGAGTGACCTCAGCACAAGAATCTTGTAGTAATTGGCCGTTTTGGGCCATTTCTAGCTCTTTGAAGTTCCCTGCATAAAAATCCGCTTCTGAGCGGCTTTGCACGATTGTGCGCATAGCGTAGCATCGGGCAGCGCCGCTTAATCGGGTTTAAACTATTCCCAGCTCCACAAAGTCTGCTCTTCACTTTTTCCCTTAGAACTACTCTATTTCTCAAATTAAACACCCTATTCTCAATCTAAGGCCCTGCACTTGCCCAAATAAGCAATCTTACAATATAGCACTAATATACTAAAAGCACTACATCCTCATATACTCTCTACAATTACCCTGTCCCCTATTGGTCCTCTTTAATTAAGTGATAAAAGAGTCCCCTATACTACTCTAGCATGTCCAAAGGTCAGTTAATGGTTTCCTCTCCAGTCCAACTGGTGAATCTGGGAATCTTGAGGCAATGTTACAACTGTCTCATGTACACGGACAACCCTCTCCTCCTCCAAACAGGTTCAAACATATGTGAGAGATGCAACCATATAGCCAAACTGGAGGCCGAGCTCTCTCACCTCAAAACTGGTGTAACCAGTCAGGAGGAGAAGGTAACATCACACAACACTAATCCAGTCACACATAGTTCTACCACAACAGCAATCCAAACACGCAAACACACAAAAACATACTTGGAGGCTCTAATTAAAAATCTACCTAAACAGCAGAGACCTCCAAAGCAGACATCCAAACAAACGCTACCCCACAACAAAACACATGCAACACATAGCTCACAAAGTCAGTGTGCCAAACAGTCACAGCCCTTAAGGCAGAACAACACACCTGACACACTTGTAATAGGTGATTCTATAGTCAGACACACTGATGTCCCGCTCACCAGACTGAACAAGGAAAAGATCACAGTGAGCTGCCTGTCGGGTGCTAGGATCCGCCACATAACGCAAGCACTCAGGTCAATCCAAAGCAAGTACAAATATGACTCGGTCATAGTACATGCTGGTGTGAATGACCTGAGATGTACCTCCCTCGACTACATGAAAAGAGACATAAAGGAGCTCTCTGATCATGTAGCCCAGGCCGGTATGACCCTGACCTTGAGCAGCATCTTACCCTCACCTAGAATGATGCCGCAGTATAAAGACAAAAATGATCGATTTTAACAATTGGCTAAAATTTTGGTGTCATTCAAAGGGGATCCAGTGCCTGTCAGCCTGGGATGACATGCTTGACAAGCCACATTGCTTCGTAAGGGACGGCTTGCACCTGTCACCCTTGGGCTTTTGGATACTGGCAAAGGCTCTTGCCACCCCCACAGTGCCTTTTTTAGGCAAGGCTCAAAAGACAAACCCACCTCCTTAGAAAACACAAAGAACAAGAAACTAAGGGTAATGCTGCTAAACGCCAAAAGTCTAAACCTCAAAATGCATGCACTCAAATCTCTCCTCAGTATGGAGAACATCGATATCTGTGCAGTGACAGAAACCTGGTTCAAGGCTCCAGAGAGCACCCCAGCACTACCAGGTTATATCTCATACCATGCTTTCCGGCCCCAAAACTCTGACCGAACCACAAAAAGAGGGGGACTATCCATATTTATCAAGGATACCCACACCTCCAGGTTAGTGGCGTTGCACGAAGCATCAGAAACCATCCATGTGCAACTAACAGTGGGCAAAACTGCCTTTCAGTTTATAGCATGCTAGAGACCACCATCTCAAAATCAGGAATCCCACTCGGCTTTCCTGAAAACATTGGAGAACATGAAGATCTCTCCAAACACCATTATACTGGGTGACTTCAACTACCCAAACATTGACTGGGAGCATTACTCAAGCCCCAACACCCTAGCCCAAAGGTTCCTGGAATTTATAAACTCAAATGCTATGGAACAACTAGTCAAAACTCCCAAAAGAGAGGAAAACATACTTGACCTGATCATCACCAACATGGGGACCCTATGCTCCACACCAGAAGTATTCCCCTCATTGGTAAGATCAGACCATAAATTAATTTCACTGGATATCCACAACCTGGCCTCACCCCCATCCCAGAAAACCACAGTGAAAAACTTCTCAAAAGTGAACTTCACACTTCTCAAATCTGAGGTGGAATCCTTCAAGGCCCCAGGGCCAGTGGAAACTATGGCCCAAACCACAGAATCCTATATAAACGCATTCTATGGACATCTCCAGGAATGCATGGATCATGCTATCCCAAACAAAATCAAAACCCAAGCGTCCAAAAGCAGGTGTCCAGTCTGGTGGACCCCAGCCATAAATAAGTTGTAGAACAGAAGGAGGAAGCTACTACATGATAGAGCAAAATCCCTAAAAGGGAAGGCATCTCTGATCAGTACTAGCAAAAAATTACGATCCCTCATAAAATCCTCCAAGGCCAGTTTCGAGAGAAAAATTGCACAGGACACTAAAGACAATCACAAGGCTTCCTTTAGCTATGTTAGGAACCTGGGATGCAACTCCCAGATATACTCAGAGTTGATTATAAACGACAAAAAATACACTGAACCCACAGACATTGCCAACATCCTGGCAGACAGGTTGAGTGCAAACTTCTCCCCCCCTTCCCCCCTAAAGAGCAAATATCTATCCCAGTAGAGTGCAGCCTCCCTAACATCTCAGATGCTCAGGTGAAGGCTGCCCTCTCCAAGGCAAAAAACACTGCTTCAATGGGACCAGACTGTGTTCCGGGTTGCGTCCTACATGAACTCCAAGAAGAACTAAACCCTCACGTAAAACTGCTGTACAATCTCAGCCTCACTACAGGATATGTACCCAAAGAATGACGTACAGCAACAGTGGTCCCACTCCATAAAGGTGGTACCTCAACGGACCCTGGTAACTATCGCCCCATAAGCCTGACTAGCCTTATCTGTAAGGCCATGGAGAGGATCATCATGGAACTCATAAACAAAGACATTGGGGACCTACAGACACTGGCTCCTACTCAGTTCAGCTTTGACAAGGGCAGATCCTGCCTCTTGAACCTGGTTGACTTCTTTGAAACAGTCACCAAGGCCATAGATGAAGGGAAGGTAGTCCACACAGCCTATCTGGACCTCGCAATGGCATTTGACACAATACCCCACTCGGGCGTCATAGATAAGCTATCCAGCTTAAACATAAACCCCTATGTCACAAGATGGGTTGCTAACTGGCTCAAAGACAGAACACACAGAGTCAGAATTGCCGGAGTCATGTCAGACTCGAAATCAGTTACAAGTGGCGTCCCACAAGGCTCGGTCCTGGGACCTCTCTTGTTCGCCATATACTTTTCTGAGGTACAGGCCAGCATGGGAGGACTATGGCTGACCAAGTTCGCAGATGACTGCAAACAGGGTGCCATAATTTACTCTCCAGCTGACATGAACATCCTTCAAAAAAGTCTCACAGAGACGGATAACTGGTGCCAGAGCCATGGTCTAAAGCTAAATGCCAAGAAGTGTATAGTCATACTCTTTGGCAAAAACAAAGTGCCCGCCAATTACCACATTGGTGGTAACCCATTAAATACAGAAGTACTTAGGGATCTGGGGACCCAAGTTGATAGCAGTCTCTCCTTTGACAACCACATTGCCAAAGTGGTTAGAAAGACCTTCTACATAGACCACCTTATCATTAAAGGATTCACATCTAGATCAAGGGAGGTAATAGTGCCCCTTTATTTATCCCTCATCAGGCCCATCATAGAATACAATGCCCCTTTTGGGATGTACCTTACCCGTTACCTGTAGCAGCTAGAAAGCCCCAAAAGTACCTCACAAAGAGGATCAAGGGACTCAAACAGATGCCATATGCTGCCAGGTTAAAGAAACTCCAGCTTTACTCAGTCGCATACCGCCTACTTCGAGGTGATCTATGCCTGACATAAAGCTATGTCAAACCCAGAATTAATGGACATGTTCCACCTCAGAAAATCTAAATCCGTTAGAACCATGCGCTCAAGGGACTTGAACCTCAGCACAGAAATAAATAGAACTTGCTGGAGGGACAGATTCATAACCCAAAGGCTCCCTTTGCTTTGGAATAGAATCCAGGTCCATGTTAGGTAGAGCACCTCACTGACTCTCTTCAAGAGGAATCTTGATGAGTGGATGGGAGATCGTAGGTTTACCCCGGGGATTACTTCTGTGTCACTACTAGACAGAGGTACAGTAAACTAACCTTAAAAAAAGGACACAGAAAACTCAAATCTAAGGGTAGCGAAAGCCAAACACACTCGGGCTAGGCTTATAAATGCCCCAGGGCAGATAGCCTAGTATGAACCTATGAACCTAAGAAAACTGATTTGGGTAGTCTTGTGGTGGACTGAAGTCCCAGAAGCATTGGTAGAATTAGCGCAGGCTATGTACAAGGACCCAATGACTCAAATATGAACAGTGTTCGGTCTCACAGAGTGGTTCCTGGTGTGAGTGGAAGTGCAACAGGGTTCAGCACTGAGACCACTGCTGTTCATACTAGTGATGTACTACCCAAGCAAACAGGTTAGAGGGGAACATATCAACAAAGTTATTGTATGAAAATGATGTGGTATTACAGGCAGACTCTGAGCAAGAACTTCAGCAAAAGATAGCGGAGTGGAATGTAAAACTGAAGGCACATGGGATGAAACTGAGTACAGATAAGACAGTTGTTATGGCAGCAAATGGGGGAAATCAGAAGAAGCGGAGAACTGAGATAGAAGGGAAGATAATGAAACAGGTTAACAGCTTCAGGTAACTGGGAGGGGTACAAACAATATAAGACAATCCCCATGACTCGCACAGCAGTAATATCTAAAGATAGCCAACACTAGTGAAAAATAAAAACAATAAACTTTACGTTTTTATTTTTCACTAGTGTTGGCTATCTTTAGATAGTTTTATACTGCTATGTCTTATATTGTTTGTTTGGTTCTTTTTGACTTCCTGCGACATTATCTGAGAGTTTGCTTTTTCTTATCTGGGAGGGGTAGTTAAGGAAGGAAATGTGAATGTGGAGATCAAAGCTAGACTCAGAAGGGCTACAACAGTGGTGTGACCAGTACTACAGTATGGCATGGAAACCTGGGCAGTAAAGGCAGAGCAGTTGAGAAAGCTAGAGATGATGAAGATGAGGAGCCTGTGATGGGTGGTAGGATGCACACTGTGGGACAGACAAAGAAATGAGGACATCAGAACAGAAGACAAAGTAGCTCCAATTACAGAAAAGGTCATAAAGAACAGATTACATTGGATTGAGCACAGAAATCAAAAGACAACCTGATGAAGAAGATTTTGGACAGACAAGAAGAAGGCAAGAGGAAATGAGGATGTCCAGCAAAGAGATGGATGGATTGTGTGAGAGAAAACCTGTGAAAGTCAGGCATTAATGTCGAGGAAGGTAGGAGAGTACCATTGAATATAGAGAGATGGTGACAGTTGACACAACAGCCCATCCCCGTGTAGAAAATGGGGAAAAAGGAGGTTGATGATGATATGTTGAAGCACACCAGTGGCATTCGGCTAATACCTTGTACCAAGCACCCTGTCTTCCTCTAATACCTATGGTGACTCAAATTTCAGTGGACTAAAAATGACTATGAAGATACAGCTTGATTCTCAGGCACTAGTTTCATGGAAATAAATTGCTATCACTTGACAAAAAAGATGAAATGTATTTATTGGTTTGCAAAATGGTGCCAAAGAAATGAAAAAGAAAGCTAAGCACTTTTCTTTCAGTGAATACAATCTCTTGCTCTTTAAGAGTACCTAAAATCTTGTTTTCTAAGTTGAAAGGTGCTCATAAGCAGCATTCCTTTGTGTTATGTGTTTTCTCCACTTTTACTTTAGTCAGTAAGCAGCCCATAAAGTTGTAACATAGCTGAATGCACAAGACTATACCTATAAATGGTTATGAGGGACTGTATGTCTGTCTTATAGGGTGCAGAATGGCAGTTATTAATAGCATAAACACATTTGTTTAGCAAAGATACTTCATCACTTTACAACAATTCTAAAATAACTGTTCCTAAGCTCTTTTAAAGCTCTCTTGGATCTATTTAAAAATAGCATGAGCACTTTTTTGTTTAGGATTTTTATAATGCAATTAAAATCACCAAGATGCTTACAAGCATCACCCCTTTGTACTGTATGCTTTCCAGTACCCACCCCACCCTCACTCAGCCAAACAGGATCTCCAGAAATCATAATGCGACTAAAGCAAAGAGACCACAGCTATAAAGTTGTATGATGGATTGTTTCTGAGCCTGCAGGCCTAGAAATGTGAGAGTTAAGAAAACATTGGTATGATTGTGTTATAAAAGTTTGTCAAACAGAATTATACTGCACAGTTGTGATCCTTCATGTTACATCATTTCAAGTACTAGTTCCCATAAATAACTACATGCATTAAAATAACACAAGTAAAAGCCTCAGCACCATCTAATGTTATGTCAGGAGTATTAGTTATAGATTGTAATCTATATGTTTTGTTTTTCTTTTTGCTGCATGCGCCAGTTGTCGTCTCATAAGTCACTCTCACCCTGTCTTTAGTCCCACTGTTCAGAATGCATAAAAAGCAATGCAGTGGCACTTGAAGAGGTGCAGAATTGGAACAAGTTGTATCTTCAGGTAGTATTTTGCTATAAATAATTGTTTAACTGATGTCAGAGATGTACCATATCTGCACTGTACTGCAGAGTTCAGACGCCAAGAGTTTTACATCATGCTTTGTGAATGCCAGAGCTGCACAGCAGAGCAGACACTGCCAAAGGTAAATTGATAGTTTTATTACCAAAGGAGAGCCAACGGACAGAGAAAATAATCAAAATGTGACAGTGACTTTGGCTTGAAGTAAGGTTTGGCTTTTGAAAAAAAAAACTTTGTCTTTTATTTCAGTAAGTGCTTCAGTATGGCATTCATCAACAAAATCCATTCTAGAAGTGGAATAACCTTGAAGAGAATGCACATAGACAGATTCCAGAAATTAGTGGTTACTCCCTTGCTAGGGCCAAGGGATTGGATTACTAGGACAAAAGTCTGAATCACATCATTATTACCAGTATACTGTGAATGTGATTATATAATCTGATATTATTTTAAACATGTTAAACATGGGCCAGCCAGAATAAGAATGTCAGATCCTTCACCATCTGTGTTTTTCTAGACATGCTATAAACATATTAGTTTGTAAGAAATTAGTATCTGCAATAATTAAGTTTTGGATGAAGTGTCTTGCTTTCCTAATTGTGCAGGTAAAGGATTGCCAAGTTAAACAAAAGTCAGCTGAGAAGTATTAGAAGGAAAAAATGTACCGAGTTTGTCTGTTATGGAGAGCTGATTTTTATTAATGTGTATATATTTTTTCATTACTATGGTGACATTTTTTAATTTTTGAGTAGAATTTGAGATATCGCCATATCATTATGGATACTATATTGCTTCATGGTGTGGGAGAGGTGCATATGGCATTGTAGAGTCTCAGTTACAGTGTATTCTTCATCAGAGCTTGTTACAGTAATGTGACAATTAGAGTTCTCTGCAGCATGATATGGTGCTTATTCTATAGTAGCTGTCTGTAGCAAGGTATGGTGTTTATTCTATAGTAGCTGTCTGTAGCAAGGTATGGTGTTTATTCTATAGCAGCTGCCTCTGCAGCATGGTATGGTGCTTATTTTATAGTAGCTGTCTGTAGCAAGGTATGGTGCTTATTCTATAGTAGCTGTCTGTAGCAAGGTATGGAGTTTATTCTATAGTAGCTGCCTCTGCAGCATGGTATGGTGCTTATTCTATAGTAGCTGCCTCTGCAGCATGGTATGGTGCATATTCTATAGCAGCTATCTCTAGCATGGTATGGTGCTTATTCTATAGTAGCTGTCTCTAGCAGGGTATGGTGCTTATTCTATAGTAGCTGTCTCTAGCAGGGTATGGTGCTTATTCTATAGTAGCTGTCTCTAGCAGGGTATGGTGCTTATTCTATAGTAGCTGTCTCTAGCACGGTATGGTACTTATCTATAGTAGCTGTCTCTAGCATGGTATGGTGCTTATTCTATAGTAGCTGTCTCTAGCACGGTATGGTGCTTATCTATAGTAGCAGTCCCTAGCATGGTATGGTGCTTATCTGTAGTAGCTGTCTCTAGCATGGCTTGGTGCTTATTCTATAGTAGCCGTCTCTGCAGCATCGTATAGTGCTTATTCCTATAGTAACTGTCTCTAGCATGGTATGGTGCTTATCTATAGTAGCTGTCCCTAGCATGGTATCATGCTTATCTATAGTAGCTGTCCCTAGCATGGTATTGTGCTTATCTATAGCAGCTGTCTCTAGCATGGCTTGGTGCTTATTCTATAGTAGCTGTCTCTGCAGCATCATATAGTGCTTATCTATAGTAGCTGTCTCTGCAGCATGGTATGGTGCTTATTCTATAGTAGCTGCCTCTGCAATGGTAAGGTGCATATTCTATAGTAACTGTCTCTAGCATGGTAAGGTGCTTATTCTGTAGTACCTATCTCTAGCATGGTATGGTGCTTATTCTATAGTAGCTGCCTCAGCAGCATGGTATGGTGCTTATTTTATAGTAGCTGCCTCTGCAGCATGGTATGGGCTTATTCTATAGTAGCTGCCTCTGCAGCATAATATGGTGTTTATTCTATAGAAGCTGTCTCTAGCATGGTATGGTGTTTATTCTATAGTAGCTGTCTCTAGCATGGTATAGTGTTTATTCTATAGTAGCTGTCTCTAGCATAGTATCATGCTTATTCTATAGTACCTGCCTCTGCAGCATAGTATGGTGTTTATTCTATAGTAGCTGTCTCTAGCATGGTATCATGCTTATTCTATAGTACCTGCCTCTGCAGCATAGTATGGTGTTTATTCTATAGTAGATGTCTCTAGCATGGTATGATGTTTATTCTATAGAAGCTGCCTCTGAAGCATGGCATGGTGCTTATTCTATAGTAGCTGCCTCTGCAGCATGGTATGGTGTTTATTCTATAGTAGCTGTCTGTAGCATGGTATTGTGCTTATTCTATAGTAGCTGCCTCTGCAGCATGGTATGGTGTTTATTCTATAGTAGCTGTCTCTAGCATGGTATGGTGTTTATTCTATAGAAGCTGCCTCTGCAGCATGGTATGGGCTTATTCTATAGTAGCTGCCTCTGCAGCATAGTATGGTGTTTATTCTATAGTAGCTGTCTCTAGCATGGTATGGTGTTTATTCTATAGTAGCTGTCTCTAGCATGGTATAGTGTTTATTCTATAGTAGCTGTCTCTAGCATAGTATCGTGCTTATTCTATAGTACCTGCCTCTGCAGCATAGTATGGTGTTTATTCTATAGTAGCTGTCTCTAGCATAGTGTCGTGCTTATTCTATAGTACCTGCCTCTGCAGCATAGTATGGTGTTTATTCTATAGTAGCTGTCTCTAGCATGGTATCGTGCTTATTCTATAGTACCTGCCTCTGCAGCATGGTTTGGTGTTTATTTTATAGTAGCTGTTTCTAGCATGGTATGGTGTTTATTCTATAGAAGCTGCCTCTGCAGCATGGTATGGTGCTTATTCTATAGTAACTGCCTCTGTAGTATGGTATGGGGCTTATTCTATAGTAGCTGTCTCTAGCATGGTATGGGCTTATTCTATAGTTGCTGCCTCTACAGCATGGTATGGTGTTTATTCTATAGTAGCTGTCTCTAGCATGGTGTAGTGTTTATTCTATAGTAGCTGTCTCTAGCATGGTATCGTACTTATTCTATAGTACCTGCCTCTGCAGCATGGTATGGTGTTTATTCTATAGTAGCTGTCTCTAGCATGGTATCGTGCTTATACTATAGTACCTGCCTCTGCAGCATGGTGTGGTGCTTATTCTATAATACCTGCCTCTGCAGCATGGTATGGTGTTTATTCTATAGTAGCTGTCTCTAGCATGTTATGATGTTTATTCTATAGAAGCTGCCTCTGCAGCATGGTATGGTGCTTATTCTATAGTAGCTGCCTCTGCAGCATGGTATGGTGTTTATTCTATAGTAGCTGTCTCTAGCATGTTATGATGTTTATTCTATAGAAGCTGCCTCTGCAGCATGGTATGGTGCTTATTCTATAGTAGCTGCCTCTGCAGCATGATATGGTGTTTATTCTATAGTAGCTGTCTCTAGCATGGTATTGTGCTTATTCTATAGTACCTGCCTGAGCAGCGTGGTATGGTGTTTATTCTATAGTAGCTGTCTCTAGCATGGTATCGTGCTTATTCTATAGTACCTGTCTCTGCAGCATGGTATGGTGTTTATTCTATAGTAGCTGTCTCTAGTATGGTATGGGGCTTATTCTATAGTAACTGCCTCTGCAGCATGGTATGAGCTTATTCTATAGAAGCTGCCTCTGCAGCATGGTATGAGCTTATTCTATAGTAGCTGCCTCTAGCATGGTATGGCGTTTATTCTATAGTAGCTGTCTCTAGCATGATGTAGTGTTTATTCTATAGTAGCCGTCTCTAGCATGGTATTGTGCTTATTCTGTAGTACCTGCCTCTGCAGCATGGTATGGTGTTTATTCTATAGTAGCTGTCTCTAGCATGGTATCGTGCTTATTCTATAGTACCTGCCTCTGCAGCAAGGTACGGTGCTTATTCTGTAGTAGCTACCTCTGCAGCATGATATGGTGCTTATTCTATAGTAGCTGTCTCTGCAGCATGGCATGGTGCTGATCTATAGTACCTGCCTCTGCAGCATGGTGTGGTGCTTATTCTATAGTAGCTGCCTCTGCAGCATAGTATGGTGCTTATTCTATAGTAACTGTCTCTAGCATGGTATTGTGCTTATTCTATAGTAGCTACCTCTGCAGCATGATATGGTGTTTATTCTATAGTAGCTGTCTCTAGCACGGTATCGTGCTTATTCTATGGTAGCTGCCTCTGCAGAATGGTAAGGTGCTTATTCTATAGTAGCTGTCTCTAGCATGGTATGAGGTTTATTCTATAGTAGCTGCCTCTGCAGCATGGTATGGGGTTTATTCTATAGTAGCTGCCTCTGCAGCATGGTATGGGCTTATTCTATAGTAGCTGCCTCTGCAGCATGGTATGGTGTTTATTCTATAGTAGCTGTATCTAACATGGTATGGTGTTTATTCTATAGTAGCTGTCTCTAGCATGGTATAGTGTTTATTCTATAGTAGCTGTCTCTAGCATGGTATCGTGCTTATTCTATAGTAGCTACATCTGCAGCATGGTATGATGTTTATTCTATAGTAGCTGTCTCCAACATGGTATCATGCTTATTCTATAGTAGCTGCCTCTGCAGCATGGTATAGTGTTTATTCTATAGTAGCTGTCTCTAGCATGGTATCGTGCTTATTCTATAGTACCTGCCTCTGCAGCATGGTGTGGTGTTTATTCTATAGTAGCTGTCTCTAGCATGGTATGATATTTATTCTATAGAAGCTGCCTCTGCAGTAGGGTATGGTGCTTATTCTATAGTAGCTACCTCTGCAGCATGGTATGGTGTTTATTCTATTGTAGCTGCCTCTGCTGCGTGGTATATTGATTAGCTATAATAGCTGTCTCTGCAGCATGACATGGTGCTTATTCTATAGTAGCTGCCTCTGCAGCATGGTATGGTGCTTACTCTCTAGTAGCTGCCATTGCAGCATGTTATAATGCTTAGCTATAGCAGCTGCTTCTGTAGCATGGTATGGTGCGCATCTGCAGTAGCTTTCCTTGCTGTGTGGGGTGGTATTTATCTAGGTGACAGTTTGTCACAGTGGATGGGTGGAGCTACTATAGTGTAAAACATGAATGCAAAGCATCAATGGGTACTGTTTGGTCCAGTTTTGATTTCAGCTGGTTTTTACTGCTTGCTTATATACATAATATAGACATGGCAATCAGGCCAATAATGGTAGCTGGAGTCTGGGTTAAATCAGTGACATATGATGATTTCTTAGCTGCTATACCCTCACAAGGCTCCTCAGCGAGGAGTTTATGAAAAGTAACTGAACAACCAGTTTTCTAAAATGTTTAATTTACAAGGCATATATTAGTAAAAAGGTGGTAGGCACCTTTGGTTTAGTGCTCATTAGGTTAAAAGTGGCTCAACATGGGCTTTAACTGCTGAATACTAATTTTAGAGATCTAGGATTAACTATTGATATGTAAATTGAGGTGTTTAAGGGACATTTGGGACTTAGGAGAGATTAGATGAGGTTGACTGCATTGTCATTTATTTGTAGGGAGGCTCAACATTCTTAAAATGATTCCTTAGCCAGGGTAAGGTTATCCCCTGAGAGAGTAGCAAGTGGAATTAAGGGGAAAATAGTATATGCCACTGTACAAGGGTATGTTGTATTGGTTATATTCTTTTAGGGGAGTGTGGAATAAAAAAGACAGAAATCCCATATAAAGTTCTAAGTAGTGCTGTGGTGTAAGAAGGACTATGTGCTCCCAGTGTGAAGACATCTTGTTTTTGTAATGTGTTGTGAAACCTTATAACACTGTGGCCTGACATTCCTGACAATTAATATAGGAATATAGGAATATTTGATGAGAGACTGAAAGGAAGATACTACTTTGAATGTGCTTTGAGAACTTCATCAATAGAATAAAGGTTTTCTTTTAGGATATTTGCTTAGTGAATAGTCTGGCTAAAATGAGCTTAGGAAGTTGATCCCAGATAGGGTCATAGGGCAACCTCTGCACGTTAACCCTGGATTCAGAGTAGAGGGTGATACACAATTGCAAAAAAGAAATAATCCTTTGTGGAAGGTGATTAAGGAACTAATACAGGGGAGCTGCTCATGTGGCTTAAGGCATTGATGTGTATTCTGTGACAGGGA
The DNA here is from genome assembly GCF_019279795.1 of Protopterus annectens. Lineage (NCBI taxonomy): Eukaryota > Metazoa > Chordata > Ceratodontiformes > Protopteridae > Protopterus > Protopterus annectens. Next base: position 382,486,571 of record NC_056747.1, on the reverse strand, counting down.
CATAAACCTCTTTGGCCATGTACCACTTTTGCAATCATATAATATCTAAATTTGTGAGTCTCTCTTTGCATGATACCTTGTTAAGCAAGAAGTAGTTGTAGATCAGAGTGTGTGTTGTGGCTTTAAGAGCCATTCCAACCAGTGAGCACGTGCATATAAGTACTGAGCATGTTCAAACAAGAGTGCCATTTTGTAGTGAGCAGCCAGAGTGTAAGCATGTATGTGTGCAGCAATTAGTCAGTTAATTCATTTAGTTTAATGTTCCAGTCATCCATCCTGATATGTTTATGTGTAATAAAATACTTACGCCTCATCGTCTTATTTGAATACACAAGATGAGCGACATGGTATCAGAAGCGGCATGTCTAAAATGACATGGTTCCAGAAAGGGGTCTGAAGCAAAACTTCTTCTTCAAGACCATGAGGCACACAGTTACAGCTGGAGGAATTTACAGGAGTGAATCATCCCTGCTCAAACGACTCGCAAACAGTTCAGAAAGACAAATCCAGGTACTAAAACTCATTCAAATGATTTTTTACTAAACAAATATAAAACAAAGCATTCAAAATGTTCAAAATGACTTTCTAATTAAACAAAATGTTCAAAATTATGATAAATATGAATGCTTACAGAAATGGTTGAAATAACTTCTGAATTGTATAAAATGTATAAAAAAGAGAAAATGACTGTATTTATTTGCTATGCGCTTCTTTTTCATATTAACTAAAGCTATTCAAGATATCAGAAATGTGCAAAGTGTTCGCAAGTTTGTGCAGTATTACAGTACAGTTATTTCACAAAATACAGTCATTTCAAAGAGACTGTTGTGCAGTTTAATATTTTTCGAGTACCTGCTGTGTGTTTGAACATAAGTACAAGGCCAAGTCTGTTTTGTGTCTAAAGCAATTTGTTGGCATGGCAGAAGGATTTCATAGACTTGCTCCGCTAGTGTTTGATAATAATGTTGCTGAAAACTGGAGAGTGAGCAAGAGCATGATGTTTTATAGAGGCTGCTTCTTCTGACAAAGACACACTTACAAAGGCATTTATTCTTCTTAATTTAGCTGGTTCAGAAGCCATTGAAAGGGAGCGTTCATTTGTTTATACCCTAGCTGTGTATGCAGGGGAAGGGGAAGGCCACCATATTGTGGTACTGGCTGAAACGCGGGAAGACCCTAAGTGCTTTAAACTTAAATTTAGAGAAATGTGTAACCCCCAAATGAATATTACAATGAAAATGCATATATTTTACACAAGAGATCAAAAGTCTGGTGAAACTTTTGTAGCATATATAACTGACTTAAGACATAAGGCAAATACATGCAGATATGGTGAATTAAGAGATGAGTTGATAGAAGACAGGCTTGTGTGTGGTATGAAAGAAGATGCAGTGAGAAAGATTTTGCTTCAAGATAGTGATTTAACCCTGAATAAGGCCTTAGGGATTTGTCCGATATATGAGCTCACAGAAAAGTGCACGAATATGCTTACAAATGAGAAAAGCATGCTTGCAGTGCCTTCCACTGCTAATGTTAATAGTATGCAGCATGAGGTTAAAAGATACAGACGTAAGGGCATGGTTGCTTCAGTGAAACCCAGAGTCTTTCTAGCAAATTCCAGGGCAGCTCCAGTAAAATCCAGAGTGTGCTCAGTGAAGCAGAGGGGTGACTCAGCAAAACTCATGGCAAGCCTCATAGTCAACTGCCGTAATTGTGGAGGTAGCCATGAACCCAAAAGAGAAAAGTGTTTAGCTTTTGGTCAGCAGTGCCAAACATATAAAAAGTGGAATCATTTCAAAATGTTATGTAAATCAAAAGGGGCACATTCTTTTATTAAAAGAGAGCATTTAAAGAGGCAAGTTGATCAATTAGAAGCTGCCACCCTACTTTTTATGTTGATGGTGTGTCGGTGCTCGATGAAACAGTCAATGTAGTAGATTTGTGGGCAAAGAATGAAGTATTTTGTACTGTTCTGATTAATGGGAGAACTGTAGAGCTCAAAGTTGATACTGGTTCAAAGTGCAATGTTATGTCAGCAGAAGTGTTTGCCAAAGTAAAAGCTAGTGAGAAGCTTGAACTGGCCAAGTGTGTGAAGTTTGTTGCTTATGGTGGTGAAGAAATTTACACCAAAAACTTATTAGTGCTTTCATGTTACCATACTTCTCAACCATACCAAATTCCTCGGTATCTACTGGTTTTGAGAGATAAATAATGGGGTGCCACAAATTCAAGAGTGGCCCCTTTAATTCCCGATTTTTCTTTATAAGTTTTTTTTTTTTGTACAAGTAGTTGTGGTTGACATCATCATGCATTAGCTTCCTGAGGCACTCAGACAGACTGCCAGCCAATTGGAGACACTAGGACTGTGTTTACAATACATTAGCATGCTGTCATGCTAATGTTTGAATCTGCCAGTCTGGTAATTTGGAAATTGGATTATTCATTGGAATGTAGCAGGGCAGCAGTATGCACAGAAGGTCTGGCAGCAGCAAGCAAGCAGACAGGTGCAGACTTAGTGTTACAGTTTAAGTTTAACTTCTTCTCAATTCTGCAAGTGACCAAGCCAAACCCAAGTTGGCAAACTTACTTCTGCAGGCTGCAGTACAGAGTCAGGTCCACACTCCCAGTCTCAGGATGGTGGCTCGAGTTTGACCTCTCTGGCTTCAGGTAAGTAAAAAAAAAAATTATGGCTTAAACTATTAATGCATAAGGGAAAACTGCCTGGGTGTCTGAGTGTGAAGAAAACAGTAACAGACAGTTATATATCTATAGTCCGTAAAGTGGCTGGCTATTGCTTATTGCATTGGAATAACTGGGTAGTGGTTAACATTGTTGCTCTTGCCATAAATACACCCTTGGATCTCAACACTAGAAATTCAAATGAAGTGAGTAACTGATGTTATTTCCAGACTAGTTTGTTAAACCAACAGTTTATGTCTGTAGTATGTTCCATTCCATTTAAATGTAAAAACAAAGTATACTGAGCAACCTTTTGAAGGCAATCAAAAAGATAACAAATGTACACACTGTTAAATAACATATTAACACAACAGTGGATTTTTTACCTGTACAAATCCATTTCCCCATTACTGCTATAATTTTCATCTAGCCACTTCCTAATTAATAGACAAAATGGATTTCTTGAAACACTTCACCGAGAACTGCAAAGCACACACTGTAAATTCGTACTTCAGAGTAACAAAAATCTACTAGACATCCATGACTTCAGTTTCAAGCCACATTTGCCAGCTTTCCACAATCATTGGGAAACCTTACTTCCCACTGCTACACGGCGAGACTCCCTCCATGTCCCGTGGTCTGCCTGTCTGTCAGCACAACATACAAAATTAAAGCTGTGTAAAGACTGCCTTAAGAACATTGGTCTGTAAAGTCAACTGAGGCCTTCTACCCTCCACTCATAAAAAGCAGAATGCTTCCCTCCCGTAACCCCTCCCTGCAAAAAAGAAAGAGTATGCAAGTATCACCAGTAGAATCAATGATGAGAAAACGACTGCAGAGGAGTCAAAAAGGGCATGCTGCCACAGCATGTTAGCAGTTAGTAGTGCAGCGCAATTAATAAAATACATTAAAATGAGCGACTAGGCTTCCCAGTCAGAAATCACTGACAAGAACAGCAAAACCTCTGCTAAAGAAATCATCTGACCTTGGTGAACTCCCCAGTCTGGATCTTGCAGACAGAAGAACAAATTAGAAATGTAATAAAGTGGAACCAAAGGAACAGGCCTTTCCCAAAGACCAAAATGTTCACCTGTAACCAACCAAAGTGGACCATCCGCACTCGTCCTGTCATTGTATCCCCCTGTACCCATACCAGTCACACAAGGTCACTACAGTCCTTCTCGGTTAATAAATATCTGTTCTCCTGCACATCGCACACCATTACCTGCCTGGTGCAATTTCACATGCCCTGCAGCTGCAAACTGCCGACTCTGGGTTAGAAAACCCTGGTTAAGAACACAAGACCAACATCTTAAAGCAGCCATTACTAAACCTGAATTTCTCAGGGATTTTTTCTTAAGAGTTTGTGTTATTTTACAGTAGCAGTCAATTTGAACAGCAGCAAAATAAAAATATCACATTCCAAGTGCAAACGTGTGTGTGTGTGTGTGTGTGTGTGTGTGTGTGTGTGTGTGTGTGTGTGTGTGTGTGTGTGTGTGGTCTGGCAGATGTTGAAAGTTAGAAGAAATCTGCTCAACCTTCTATTTCTGTTTAACTGTAATTAATTAATGAAGTTGTTACTGGTTCAGATAGATATAAAAGCTTTGAGGTCTATCTTTCCCAGTTGCCACTTCTTCACATGACATATTAGAGGAGACAAACTCTGCCTGCATATACTTATATGTTGCATTTTGGGTGAGGTAGCTTGCAGCAAAAGATTAACCACCTTGAGGAAGGAGTAAAACATAATGTTGCAAAATCGGTGTGCATTGTATAGTACATTGAAAATGCTGTTCTGGAAAGGCTTTATGGAAAATTGAAGAAAAAAGGTACAATATGGCAAGTTTAGTATGCTAGAAGTGAAAGAAACACATTTTTTTATAGAAACAGGAATAATGTTCTAACAGGATGCTTAAAAAGGTGTACATTTTTCTGAATAAAGTAAACACATTCAAATGTTTAAATAAAACACTATTTTGGTTATATTTTGTGTTTAATATTTTGTCTGTTCTTCAATTTGTGTTTGAATGATGGCATCCCACAATTCCATTGGAGTGGGTGGGGCTACATACTTATGTATGCAAATTGTATGTTAATCAGCATGCAGATTTTTACCTGTTTTTCATGGGCCTTTGTCCAGATTTTTGATGTTTCCAGGTTGAAAGGTATGCATGTTACTCTGCTGGGAGCAGCTATGACTTGCAATTTTATGTAGTCAAGAGGCACGTGCAGTCATTGTTAGGCCTCAGAGACAGTTTGAAAAATGGGACTGCTTTCATTTAATACAGAAGTCTAACATGTAAGCACGTGTAACAGTGAGAATTTCGCACAGGCTATTTTTTCTGACTATGCTGATCTTTTCAAAGGCAAGCTAGGCAAACTCCCAGTTGTGTACTCCATAAAGTAAGCTTATAAGACCAGCACAAAAATGTCCTGTAGCCTTGCAAGGCAGAGTCAAAACTGAACTAGACAGAATGGTACATCTAGGAGTAATTTGTAAAGTAGAAGAACCAACTAAATGGGTATTCTTCATGGTGGTAGCTCATAAGAAAAGTTCAGATGATATTAGAATATGTATTGATATTAGAATATGTATTGATCCAAGACATTTGCACAAAGCACTAAAACAACCACATCATCCAATACGTACAGTCAAAGAAGTTGCTTCTCTTATGCCAAATGCCACTGTTTTTCTGTCTTAAATGCAAAAAGTTCATTTTGTCAAATTTTGCTTGACCGAAAATCTTCATTGCTAACCACTTTCAATGCACCATTTGGAAGATACAGATTTTCGAGAATGCCATTTGGGATGAATTCTGCCAAAGTCTTTCAATGTGCAATGGAGCAAATTTTTTCTGGCTATTAATGTGCTATAATAGTTGATGAAATTCTTGTATGAGGCAATGGTGAACTCAAACATGATCGAAACCACAGGAAAATTCTGGAACGTGCTTGTGTAGTGAATCTTAAGCTAAATCCTCAGAAATCCAAGTTCAGGCCACGAGAAGTTACTTATGCGGGTCATTTGTTTACCAGTTCAGGCTTGCAACCAGATCCTTCCAAGCAAACTGCAAATCTTGAAATGCCATATCCAGACAAAGTGAGTTCCTTACAATGTTTTCTTGGCATGGTCAACTATTTGAGCAAGTTTATTCCAGATTTGAGTGACCTTTTAGCACTACTAAAAGAGCTGACATGCAAAGATGTAACTTGGTCCTGGTCAGGACAATACCAGAGAGCATTTGATGTGCTGAAACAGAGAGTTGCCAGTCCACTCCCTTTAAGGCATTATGGCATTCACAAACCTGTAACTCTTTCTTGTGATGCTTTGAAATTTGGTCTTTGTGCAGTCATTCTTCAAGAGGCCAGAGCAGTAGCCTATGCATCTAGAACTATAACCCAGATGGAAATGCAATATTCTCAGAGAAAGAGCTCTTGGCAATTGTGTTTGCTTGCTTGAAGTTCCATGATTATATTTATGGCTGACCTTGAGCCAGACCACCAACCTTTGGTCACTATTTTGAAAAAGCCTATGCACACAGCTCTTGTGAGATTGCAACCCATGATGTTAAAGTTGCAAAAGTGTAATTTTCACTTGGTTTACACAAAAGGCAGTGTTCTTTATCTTGCTGATACTTTATCCAGATCGCCCAGAAAAAAAACACTGAATGCCATGAAAATGAGAAACCTGATTTTGAAGTCATGGAAGTGAGGAATTTTCTTCCACATCTCTTGATGAGCTTAGAACTCACGCAGCTTCAAATCCAATTCTCCAGAAGCTGAACCACTTTATCAGTTGAAGATGGCCATCAAAGCAATCTTGTTTACCACCAGATGTGCAGCAGTATTTTCCTTACAGAGACAAGATTTTGATGATAGATGGTATCATCATGAATGGTCCAAAAGTGATTGTTCCAAAATGCTTGCAACAACAGTACATTAAAATCTTGCACTGTGGCCACCCAAGAACTGACTCTACCAAAAGAAGGGCAAGAGGACTAGTATTTTGGCCTTCTATGTTAAAAGATATTGAGAAAGAACTTTTGGCTTGTTCTGTTTGTAATAGTACTAAACCACATCAACAAAAAGAACCACTTCAGCTAAGCCAGATTCCTGAACTACCTTGGTCGACAGTAGCTATAGATATTCTCGAATGGAATGGTCAGCATTACTTGGTTTTAGTAGACTCTTATTCAAATTGGTTCAAGATTGACCTACTTCCTAATCTGACATCCAATACTGTCATTATGAAGTTGGAGACATTTTTCTGTTCATGGTAGTTTGCACAAAGTCATTTCTGACAATGGTGCACAGTTTACAAGTCAGCAGTTTAAGAAATTTGCTGAAATGTGAGACTTTATTCACGTTACGAGTAGTCTTGAATACCCACAATCAAACGGCCTGGCTGAACATGCAGTTCAAAGTGCAAAACAGCTGTTGGAAAAGTTTAAACGTGACAATATTGATATTTTCCTCAAGCTGCTTAATCTCAAAAACATACCTCATGACAATCTTCTTGGTTCACCTGCCCAGAGGTTATTTTTGAGACAAGCCAGAACCACACTGCCAATCAGAAGAATCTGTTGGTTCCAGGTGCTAAAAGCAACAGAACAGTAAAAGTTCAACGCCTAAAGAAGCTTTTGTCCCAAAAGTCCTACTATGATAAAACCAGCAATCCTATGAATCCATTAAAAGAAGGAGAGATAGTGAGGATGCAAACAGCAAAAGGATTTGACCGAATAGGACTTGTGAAACATTTGTGTGAAGAACAGAGATCGTACATCATTCAGTTGCAAGGCATGGAATTCAGGCAGAATCAGAAACATTTACTACCAGTGTCCGAGCCAGTGTTGCAACATTTTGCTTGTGACAGAGACTCTAATTCTCAGAGTGATTTGCCCAATGTTCCTGTTGTAGAGAACATTTCATCGTCTATTCCTCTTACTGAAACTATCCTCAAGACGAGCATTCCCCGGTGACTGTCCTTGTTGCTAAAGCCAGTTGTAATTATTACATTACGAGGTCAGGTCGTATCTCAAGGCCTAATCCCAAATACACAGCAACCTGGACATGATTATTATTGTTTGTATATTTTGTATACTTATATTATAAGTATTATATTATATTGTATTATATATTGTATTATATTATACTTATATTATTATATTATACTTATATTATTATATTATACTTATATTATAAGTATTATATTATATTATATTATATTGTATTATATATTGTATTATATTATACTTATATTATTATATTATACTTATATTATAAGTATTATATTATATTATATTGTATTATATATTGTATTATATTATACTTATATTATTATATTATACTTATATTATAAGTATTATATTATATTGTATTATATATTGTATTATATTATACTTATATTATTATATTATACTTATATTATAAGTATTATATTATATTATATTGTATTATATATTGTATTATATTATACTTATATTAAATATTTCTGTATAATTTGCATGCTTATCCAGTTGTCACTTTCACTGCAGGACAGAATAGTCACAGAGGGAGGATGTGGATCAGAGTGGTGTTGTACTTTTAAGAGCCATTCCAGTCAGTAAGCACTTGTATATAAGTACTGAGCACATGCAAGCAAGTGCCATTTTGTAGTGAGCAGTCAGAATGTAAGCATGTATGTTTGTAGCAGTCAAGTAAGTTAGTTTGTTTAGTTTAATGTTCCAGTCATCCATCCTCATCTGTTTATGTGTAATAAACTACTTAAATGAACATCCAGCCTCATCGTCTTATTTGAATAGACAAGATGAGTGATAGTAGTCTTGGGAGAAAGTCTCAAGTTAAGCAGCCAAAAAAATGGGACACAGTCTTGAGTAGAAATCAGTTTAGGCATTGGAAAGGTAGGCTTGTGTTCCAGGATGGAAACTTACACAGTAAATTGAGTCCAGCTTGTAAGACTATGCCTATGCTAGGCCTAAATTTGTCAGTTTGGTGCTGGGGTTTCAGAGTATGTGCTGCTAGATTTAGACATTGCAGTATTCCCTGGTTTGATTCATTCAGCCTCCATTTACCTACTGTGTGACTCTGAGCAAATCACTTAGATACTGTTCCTGTGTTACCCTTGAAAAGAGACTGTACATCCCGTGTAGTTACTTGGTTAACATTTTTTAAGTCAGTAAGACTATACATTTGGTTTAAAAAACTGTGCCATGATTAGTCCAGGACATATCCAGAGTGGGTGTGGCTGGTACAGCCTGGGGTCTCATGTAATTTTGCTAAAAAGTAACAGTCTGCTTTTTATTTGGCCAGAGAATCTGTAAGGAAGACATGTATGTTGGGTCTGCATCCCATGGAGCAAGACAGAGATGGAGTTTAATGACTGTGGTCATGACTCTTACACGTATAATCTTGTTTCAGAAAGCTTGAAAGAATAAACATATTACAAACATAAAGCAGTGGAAATTTGCAAAAGGAACTGAGGTAGAATTGCTCTACAGTGAATCATACATTGATGACATTTTCCCATGCAGTGTAAATACAACTCATAGCAAATGCCTGTCTGTATGTATGTATATGTATGTTTAATTGCAGGGCTTTGACTGCTTACAGTAACCTCTGTTGCAGCAGCAAGCTTAATATAATGGCTGACATCTGGATGAATGGCCATTTCTTTGAACAACAACTCATTGAATACAAATGGTTGAGGAGACATTCCCAAAATACTGCAGCCGCAGTCTTTTAACACATAACACATTATTCACATATTAGTAATTGCACTAGTGTCACCCATTAATCTGTGCTATTTAAGCCTGGAACTCTGTCATTTTAAATTGGTGTACTGTTTTTCCAATACTATGGTGATAGCTAATGACATATATTAATATAGTATCATTGCAGTCTAACCAGGAGGTAGTAGGAGTTAAAGGTACATGACGGAAATCAGACTCTGTGCTGCAGAGGGATAAAGTCTTGACTACAGAGCTGACAACATCGGCTTGACTAGCCTGAGAACAGAAGATCCTGCTCTGAAGAATCGGAGTGAGTATATGTGGTCAGTTCATCCACCTCATGGCAGGAGCCCTGGCTTGGTCCTCCTGTTTCAGTATCTCCCATCAGATAGCTGAGAATAGTCTTGACACCGAAGACAGATGCAGAGTTGCTTTTCTCTTCCAAGCAGTTTCTGTGTTCTAACTGTGGCATGCATGTATGGAAGCATGCACATGTTCTGGGCTCAACATTTTAGGGCTTGCTATATCCTGGTTAAGGTATTCGCTTCCCATGCATAAGGTATAGGTTCAAGCATGACCTTTGGTGAATGCCTATTTGGAGTTTGCATGTTCTTCCAAGTTTTATCACGTTATCAAAAGATGAAAATAGCAAACGCTATTTCATTGAACCTAAAATATCTAAACCACATAATATCGAACATTCAGAACAGTGAATTCTTTCCTTGGGAAATAATTCGCTATTCCGAAACACATACACACAACACAAGCACACCTAAAAAACATCAATACACACACATACACTTATAATCCTACAACTAACCCTACACTAAGCTATACATACACTACTATCTATTCACTTACCTTAACCCAAACCCTAACCCTAAGGTCTGACACTATCGCACACTCACCTAACCAGTGCCCTAACTCACTTAACCCGTCCCTAAACCTAATTCAGCTAACCCGCGCCCTAACCCTAACTCACCTAACCTGCGCCCTAACCCTAACTCACCTAACCCACACCCTAATCCTAACAACCACACAATCGCACACTTACCTGAACCCGACCCGTAAATCTCCACCACAGTGCTGAAAATAGCGAAGCCACAGAACCGGCCAACCGAATTCTTTCTCTAGGAAACAATTCGGTGTTCTGCAGCTTCGCTATTTTTAGCGTTCGATTAAAACGGGTCTATATTAGAACATTCGAAGTTTTAAAACTTCAGTGTTCTGATATAGACCCATTCTTCCTGTGATTCTGTAGGGTTCTTACCACTTCTGAAAAACATGCTGAGTGTTTCCATGTCAAACTCACCCATGAAATGAAGATCTGGAAATTGACTGGAGAAAAAGTATAAAGAATTACTCAGGGCTCTAGTACCCCAAGACAAGAAGAGGAGGAAATAGTCCTAGTTGAAGAAGAATGACAGTGCCTCAAAACAAAATGTGTGAGGACTACAGATAGGTGGCTGAGCCAACTATAGAAATAAGGTACATAAGGAAAGCTGATGGTGGAAGTCCAGGAAGTCCTCAAAAGAATGGAGGAGTGCAGGACAAGGTGGGACATAGAAAAGACAGACTAGATAGGAAGGAATATTGGAGGGGCTAACAAAGAAGCTAAGAAGGGAGTTCTACCAGATTCTAGAAAGTGACTCAGTACCAGAGGGAGGTTGGCATAATAGTTAAGATATTTGCCTTACAGGCACAAAGTACAGGGCTTGTTTCTCACATGGGTTAATTGGCTAGACTTAAAATGGCCCACAAGGGCTTTTAGCCTAGTACTAATCTATGAACCTATGAACCATTTGGAACAAGGGTAACACTGCACCATAGTAATTCTGATATGGTCATCAGTGTATCACCATTGCAGCAGCCTAAACTATACAAGTATGTCTTCCTTCACTGGCCAGCTTCTTAAGGCTTTGGATGCATTCCATGTTTCCCACCTGCCAGGAGCATGCAGGGTTCTCCATTATAAAAGACAGGTAGACAGTTAAAGCTTCAGAGCTTTTTTGGCACCAAACTGAGTACTTCTAATCAGAGGTTCCCATGGTTCCTCTCAGCCAGTTGAGATTTGTAAGCTGGGCAGATAAGTCTCTGCTGGGGAAAACCTTTCTTTTAAAATTTACTTTCCTATGGAAAACTTATGTGTATTTGACGAGAATTCTGTGTCCGTGCTTGTGAAACAAAAAGAAAGTGAACTTGTGTTGGTGGTTCTTCTGTGAACATTTTGTGAAGAAAAAATGTGTTTTATGACTAAAAACTTAGATGGTTTTAATAGCTGGTGTGTTATTGAAAGGATATTGTGCCCGTGTGGAACTTTTAGTGGTATACTTAACTCAAAACCACTAGTCTTTGTCCTTTATACTTATCTGCTCCTTTAGGTCATGCTACCTGCTTTTCCATCCTCATTCTCAGCCTATCTATGGAGCAGCAGTCAGTCTTCATGGTTATTACCTTCTTAAACCCATAAGAAAAAAATTTGGAAAGGAGTCTTCTAGGATTTGTCCAGCCCCTTCTTTCCCTCAGCTGCTGATGGGTGACTCTGCTGTAGCCATCCGATATTCTTCAGGCCACCCACCATCTTCCCCAGTCCTCATAGTGTAGGATTTGCAGCCACAAAAGACTTAGGATAGCCACATCCAGTATCTGACAATGTGTCAGAGAGAGAGATTTTTGTTGCTGACCGGAGAAGGGATTGATAAAGGGTCTTCATCTTGCCGGGAAAGGATTGTTGAAGCTGGGACCATTGCATCTAATGGGCAATCCTTACTGCATACACTGTGCTTGAAGAAGAAAAATGTTCAATATCCTGTCTGTGTCTCTATGGATAGTGCTGATTTATTTGACTTTGCCAAAGAGTGGATTTCTGCCTTTTCCAAAACAGGGAAAACCTCAGGCAAGAAAAGGAAAAGGGTTCCTTCCGAATCTGACAGGAAGGAAAAGGGTTCCTTCCCATTCTGACAGGAAGGAAAAGGGTTCCTTCCCATTCTGACAGGAAGGAAAAGGGTTCCTTCCCATTCTGACAGGAATTTCCAGACAGAGAAAAAGTCATTGCAGAGGGAGGGACGTACCTTAGTGGATTTTACTCAGTCAGGACTTTCTGAGTATGAAGAAAACATCATTTCTGACTTCCCTACTGAAGAAATCTTCTCTTTCACTGAGATTTTATCTAATATGAGGGAGGTTTTTCAGTGGGAGCAGAGTATATGACATAGAAAATGTACTATGATTTAATACAATTACAAATGCCTAAAACTATACCTATTCATCCTGTTTTACCTTCTTCAGAGAACGTTTTTCTTACTACAGCCACTTTACCTGATGGACAGCCTTCAGTTTCCAAAAATTGTGATAACGTTATATAAAGTACTCCAGACATACAATTAACTGTTTTCTTTTATTCCTTTTAAACATCTTTTTTAAATTATCACATAAGACATAGGCAGGCATATAACAGAAAAGAAAGCAAACCATATTAACATTTATTTCCATTTGCATGCATTATACATCACATCTTTTCTTTCTTTGTAACTATCATTAGTCCAGCATTACACAAATTGCTGAATTCCTGCCTTCCTTTAAACCTCACTCCTCCTCATCCTGAACATTATTATGCATGTATTGTTCCCACAATTTCCATTTATTTCTGTGTAATTTGCTCTCTCCTTTTTCTAAAGATCTTGCTTCCATTTCTTTTATCTTTTTTATAATATCCAGTGCTTCAAATACAATTGATTTAAACTTTTATTTCCATTTTTTAGCCAATTGCTTTTTTGGCAGCCAACAGAATTAAACTTAATAGGCCTTATTATGTCTAGGTAATTCAGATCCTGTGTCCCAGCTCAAAATAACTTTTTCCTTAGTTACAGCCATTTGTTCACCCAATATTTCCAACAGAGTACTCCGAAGGGAATTTTTAAAATCTGCCATCTCCTTACACAACCAAAACATATGTTCCTAGTTATCTCTTTCTACGCCATCACACCTCCAACATTTGCTATCTACCTGAGGAAAATTTTTGAAGTCTGCTTGGGATATAAAAAATGTATATAAATATTTCCAATCAAAGATCCTAAACCCTCTGGACTTTGTTGCATACATGGGAGTCATACATATGTGCTTCCATTGTTGTCTTGGAAATTGCTTTTCCACGCTCTCTTCCCAATCTTTTCTAATATTTATATGCCTTGCTAATTATTTCTTTTAACAGCAACTTCTGTTGTATTTTCAACTAAAAACTCTCCCAGACCACAATTTCCTGCTTTCTAATCCCAAGGTAGACCCAGCAATAATTTCTCTCTAAATCTACTGCAGCTGCAAATAAATAAATAAATAAATGAATGTTACTTTTTCTAATCCCATTCCTCTTGACAAAGAGAGGAAAGCAATGCACATGTTGGGGAAGAAAATGGTTAGAGTACTTTAACTTTTAGGATTTTAGAGTGCCTAGCCCATATATTAAAGTATTTGCTGGTGTCGTTTGAGAATATGCAGAAGTCATTGGTCAACATTTCGTCTTCTGAGGTAAAATGTTCGTTACGTGCTTCTGTGACTGCTGTTTCTCAGTGGACTAGCCATATTTTAAAGTGTGCTTATGATGGCACTCATTCTGCTTCCAGAGCAGTTGCTTCTGGGCACTTTTGAGGAGACTTGCATGACTTTTTTTCTCAAAACTTGTCTAAAGAAGTTAAATATGAGATTTTTAATTCTCCCTTAGATTAGGACTCCTTATTTGACCATTGTACACCTGAGGTCCTTAAGGAGTGTGAGGAAAATGGAAAAGCAATACAAGGAGTGTCACAGCTTTTTTAAATCTCCTTTTCAAAACCTAAAAACAAATTTACCTCCTCTTCCTCAGTCGCCTTCTCTCCAACAAACAGTTTAAATGATTAGGGGCCAGTAACAAAAAAGGAGAAAAGGCAATGCAAAGGAAACTCTAAAAAGAAGGGAAAAGCCTCAGAAAAATTAAAGATAATCTTCTCAGTCAGCATGACTATCTACCAGTTCAGATTCCCTCTCCTACCCTGTCAACATGTCCATGACCCTCAGACCCTCCAAAACTTCCCTTTTGGCTTTGGTTAATCCCAGACAGTTGGTTTCTGAGAATAATTCAAGAAGGGTACTTTTGGCAATGGAAATCCATCCCTCCCCCCTTTCCAGGGGATTCCTTCCTGCCTAGAGACCCTGATTCCTATATTCCCTCATATCTTGCTCCACATGCTCTCTCAGGGAGTAATAGAACCAGTGCCTTTAAATCTTCTAGGCAAACATTATTATTCACGGATTTTCCAGTTCTGAAATCATTAGGATTCAGGAGGTCAGTACTCCATATCAAGATTCCCAAGTTCAAGATGTTATCACTTCAAAATCTTATGACATTGATCCCAAGTCTATATTTCATGGTAAATTTGGAGCTAAAGGATGCCTATCAGTGCAGGTAGTAAAGATTTGTTGTGTCTGGTTTGCATTATTGACTCTCTACTACACCAAGGATATTCACAAAAATGCCTAGCTCCAGTCATTGCTTACTGCAGACTCCAAGACTTTACACATTTGTACTATCTGGATGATTGGCTTAATCTTTGCAGACTCTTTTTCCAGCTTTTAAGAGTGTCTAACTATAGAGTATCTTCTACTCAGTCTGGAATTTCAAATCAGTGTGCAGATGTCTTCTCTCATCATATCACACAAAATGTTTTTCCTGGGATGCTTGTTGGACTTGACCTTGAGGTGACCCTTTTTTCCTCCAGATGTAGTAGTAATGTTCCAATAGTTTTTCTTGAATTTCTCCAGCATAAACCAAGCATCAGCAGGGGTGTTTCTTGGGATTCTGGGGTACAGAGCATCGATGATACTCATATGTCCCTTTGCCAGATTATATGCGAGGAGAATACAATGGCACCTCATTTCCATCTGGACCCAGCATTTGTGCCGTTTGACTTATTAGATTCCTGTTTTGGATTTTTAAAGTGGGAGATTGATTGGTTGGTGGTGCAATTCAAATTTCCCATTTCCTCTTCTGACCCCTCCTGTAGTCAGTAACCACAGATGATTCAGACCAGGCATGGGTTGTGGTATCAAAAGGGGTAAAAGCACAAGCTCTGTGGGTCTTGTAGACAGACAGTAGCACATAAATGTCATGGAGATGCTGACCTTGAATCATCTCAGGTCTCTCAGTCCTCTGCTATTGTACATAAATAATACCACAGTGATGTGGTACGTAAACAAGCAAGGGGATACCAGATCATAACTCCTTTGCAGATTGGCTGTGATAGCCTGGGAGGTAACAGTTCAGTCTGCATGCATTTAATTCGAGCAAAACCTTATTGTAGACAGCAGGACCGGGATAGAGTCCCATGCAGGGAAACTTCATCCTGGGGTCTCCCAAGATCTGATCTGACTGTGGGGAACATCACAAGTAGGTCTCTTTGCCTCCCTTCAGAACAAACAACTACAGAAATTCTGCTCCAGAACTGTTTGCAAAAAGACCTGGAAGACAAATGCTTTTTCATTCCCATGGATGGGAATGTCCCTGTACATTTTTCTACCCATTTCACTGATTACCAGGGTTTTTCTAAAAATCTAGAAGGATTCTCCAAAAATTGTGGTGGTGACTCCCTTCTCGCCAAGCCAACAGTGATTCTCTATTCTCTTCAATATGGCCAAGGGCAATTACTGCAAGCTTCTACGCAGACCAGATTTATTCACAAAAGGCAGAGGGAGTTTGCTGCTCCACAATCTGGAAAATCTTCAACTAACTGCCTGAATGACACTATTTGGATTAATGTCAAGTCATCAAATGTAATTTTGGCAAAGGAAAAAAAATGTTCACCAAAATTTTGTAAGCCCCCCTGCACCCTAACATAGCCCCAGACTTATATATACCAACTCTGAGGTCGCACAACAGTGGAGAAAAAAGCAAACTCCACTGTTAGTGAAAGTAATTTTGATGAACAGCACTTGTATTTTTGTGTTCTCCGAAATTATGTTTGATCACACAACGTACTCCCCACAATTTTAACACTTTTTAGGCACTTTTTTTTCTAAAGACATGCAGCAGGCACTGAAGGAGGCCAGAAAACCTGCTGCTAGGAACTCATATATGGATAAGTGGAAAAGTTTTTCTGTTTAGTGCCACTCAAGGAACTAGGATCCTTGGCATGCCTAGATGTCTCTGGTTCTTGGTTATTTCTGTGAGTTACTGCCCAGTTGCTTGGTGTTCTCGTCTATCAAGGTACATTTGGTAGCCATTTCTGTCTGTCTGCCCTTAGATCCTCCCTTTCTAACAATGTCCAAGTAAAACTGTTTTTGAAAGGGATTTTGTATATCTGGCCACCTAGGAAACATGTGGTTCCTCCTTGGGATCTCAATTCTGTACTAGAAAAGCTAACTTAATCACCATTTGAACCAGCTCATGAATCTAAAATGAGGATCTTAATATGGAAGATGATGTTAATTATTATGATTATCTGAGTTACAAGCACTTATGGTGAGTGTTGTCTTAGAGTTTACGTTAAGCCAGCCTATTCATCTCCAAGTCTTCTTTCCTAAACCACAGATCAAAGGAGAAATAATTCTGTACTGTCTGGATGTAAACATGCAGCTCATATACTACCTTCAAAAAGCCTGACCTTTTAGGAAAGCTGACCAGCTGTTTGTCTCATATGAAGGTAAGAGGAAGGACAGCCATTGCTGAAGCTGACTATTTCCAATTGGTTATCTTATGCTACTCTGATTTGTTATGCCACCACAAAAAAACTTCTGGGAGGAGTTATAGCTCATTCAACAAAAGCTTTAGCTTCTTCTGTGACTTTTTGTAAAGGGGTGGACTCTAGAAATGTTCTAGAGGCAGCAACATGGTCCTCTGTAAATATCTTTGCAAAGCATTAAAACTGGATTACTTTTCTAGATCTGTAACAGGGTGTGCTCCAGGGGCTTGTTCATAGGTTTATAGGTTGGTACTAGGCTATTGGCCCTAGGGCCTATACAAGCCTAGCCATAACAATTCCCTGGCTATTTCTTCCCACAATATTTACTTCTCCGGACCCCTGTCTAGCAGGGCGACTGACATGATCCCCGGGGTGAATTTCCTATCTCCCATCCAGTCGTCAAGGTTCCTTTTGAAGAAGGCCAAAGAGGTGTGGCTCATAGGTACTGGCCTCCTCCTGTCTAAACTGTGGGTATCTACCCATATACTTTTGGCTACTGAAATGGTGATACATACATGAACATAATACAGTTGTGACGTAAACGTCCTTTAACAGTAGTTGGCCTAACATTTCTCAAAGAGATTCACTGTTAACTATAACAGCAGATGCTCTAATGAATCACCATTGCAGTAGCCTTCCCTCCCTCCAGCCCCTTGTCCTGATATCTCTATACTGTATTGCCAGGATCTGGTTATTTTCATCCTTCTGCATGTAGTTTTTTTTTATTCTCTTTGTTTCCCAACACATATACTTAGGACTCTTGCCTCCTTCTAGGCAAAAAAAAAAAAAGATATGAAACTTTTAGAGCTCCATCTGTCATTTATATGTGGTACCCCATGCACTTCTGGCAGGTGGAGTGATTGGAAGGTACCCATAGCTTTGACAAGCTGGCCAGTGCCATGCAGCTTAGACTACTGCAATGGTGCTCCATTATAACATCTGCTCACCACTATACCCTCTACTCTTTGATTTCACCCATTGATGTCTCCATCTCTAGGATGTAGGATGACCTTTACTCCAGGCTGGTCTCTGTTGGGGAGAGCAAGCCCCATTGCAAGGCAGAAGGAATGAAGAATGGAGCACTGCAGGGACAAAAAAAAATCCACACACTAGGAAAGAGTTTTATGATAGGCTGATTATTAAGCCAATGTTTAATATATGAATACGAGCTGTAAAATTATTGTAAATATTAACTAGCATTGACTTTAAGTTGATCATTGCTGGTCATTGTCTTTTGCACTTATATACAACAGACTGAAATCTGTTTTGTGTTTTTTTTTTACATCTGAGGAAAGGTCTGCATTTTCAAGAGCTTATACTTTAATAAAAGCTTCATCTACAAAGTACAGAGTTTTTTCTGTACTGAGTTCATTATGATTTCTGCTGTTTTCACTAACTAGCTTTTAGTATAGTATCTAATATTATTATTATTATTATTATTTTATTTATTACTTAGTGTATTAATTCTCATCAAACTCTAAGCATCATACAAATGTAAAACAAATAAATACAATTTTCAAAAAGCAGCCCGTGAAATAATCAACATGTGCATGATAAAATATAAATAGTTAAAGATAGGGTATTAAAAGTAAAATTTGAATCTTTATTTAGGGTTTAAGATTAGTCTTCTAAAGGGATTAACCTTTAGAAGCCTCTTAAGGGAGGCCTTAGTGCTTAATGCCCAAATCAGGGAAGTCAGCTGTTTCCAAATAGCTGAGTAAGACAATCAAAAGACACACTGGCAGACATTTCCATATGAGTCCTCGGCATAGTTAACAACTTTCACCTTGTGACTGAGGAATCTAGCAGGTACAAACTTGAGTCATATACTCTTTATGAAAGCATGACCCAAGTTACGTGAGGTCTAACAGCTAAGAAAAAACATCTTATACACAGATCTCAAAGTGTTTACCAGACAGGCAGCTTCCACAACAATGGAGTAATTTAACGGGATTCAGAACCTTTGGTTAGCAGCCTTAGCACATAATTCCATGCCTTCTATAGCCATGTCATATCTCCACCAAGTAAAAGACATTGCAGTAATCTTGGTCTAGTTGAAATAATACCAATGCATGGATCAGCATAGCCAAGTCTGATGATGAAAGAAAATTCCAGATCTGGGAGAGTTTTTTAGGTGAAAAAACAAGATGTTTTAAGAACACTAGACATTTGTTTCTTCAGTGTGAGATTTTCATCAAGGATTATGCCCAGATCATACATCTGAGAACTAAATTCCTAGCTGTTATGTAATATATCATCGAGAGGAGGAAGATACAAAGGATGTTTAGTGGTATGTACCAGTAATGTCTCGGTCTTTGGTTAGGTGGGCTTAAATTGACACTGAATCATCCATAGTAGAACTGACTCCAGGCATTCTTCATAAGTGGTGACATCCAGTAGAAACTCATGACTGAAAGATAGTATGGCTGAATATCGTCAGTATATGATTGAGAATATACTCTGCATAGTGACTGCTCTGACCTTCACAACCCCCCTCAACTTATATATATATAAAACTAACAACTCCACAGTCAAACTACAGTGAAAGAAAGAAAAAACACGAAGAGCACAACCAGCTCATACAGTACAGCACACTGTAATAACACAAACGGCAGTGTTACTTATACATCGCAAGAAAACTCATACCAGTATCAACAAATCATTTTACACTTTAAAAAAAATCATTCTTTTTCTGGTTTTCATGGTTTAGATAATTTGAGTTTTTAGAAGATGATATTCAATATGTTGAGTTTTAGTAAAAAGACATACACCCATATATATGAATCAATATCAGTTGACCGAGTTTTCAGAAAATCAAAATTCATATGATCAAGTTTTTTAAAACTCGAATCTTTTGAATGGAGTTTGTGGTACAGTAAGGATCTGGAAATTTACCCTTTTCTTCACTGTAGTGTGATATTGGAATTGACATATATAATTTGTAGGGGGTGTGGGGTGCAGTGGGGGTTGCCCCCTGCATAAATTTAATAAAAAGTAGATTTTTGTTTTTTTTTTGGAGGTTTTTTAATGTTAGGGTTTTTGGAAACTCGATCATATGGTCTCATCTATATGAATTTTGAGTTTCTGAAAACTCGATCATTTGACATATGAATCTACTTTCGTTTGTCAAAAGCTCATTCTTTTGACAAACAAAAGTCTGACCCCATTTACGCGAAAGTGCACTTAAACGAAATTGCACTTTTGAGCAAAACCAGTTCACCGAAACAGCAATATAAAAAAAAAAAGAAACACTGCAGGACGGAAGCACGCTATAGTGGGGATAAGGGAATATAACTTTCCCCACTGTAGTTTGATCTCGGAGTTAGTATATATAAAGTAATGGGGGTGTGGGGGGCAGAGACCTCCACATGTGCAGTGCAGAGTCACTTGCCCCCCCCCGCAAAACTGCCTTTGCAGTGCTTTATTTTTTTTTTATTTTACCGGTTCAGTGAACCAGTATTCGCAAAAGCGCACTTTCATTTAAGTGCACTTTCACGTAACTGGGATTGTACTTTTGTTTTTCAAAAGAACGAGCTTTTGATAAAAAAAGTAGACCTATATCTCTCTATTATATATATATATATATATATATATATATATATATATATATATATATATATATATATATATATATATATATATGGGTCTATCTCAGTAGGTTGACACACCAGAATGTTGACAGCAGTAGAAGGTCGAAATTGGAAATGCTGTCACTAAACTATGCTAGTGCGAATAAAATCATCACTGCATTCAACCAAAAAAAAATAATTAATGTTTTTTGCAGGGCGACAAGCCCCTTACTCCCCCACTCCCCTACCCCCTGCTAATTATATACATTAACTCAGAGATTGCACAAACTCCAGGTGAAATCCTTGGGGAAAGGAATATTCTCCATCACTCTGGGTTGTCAGTGTAGTACAACCATCCACCTTTTGCATCCTTCTACTTTTTGTAGTCAGCTTTCTTGCTTTTAACGATGTGGTATGTCAGCCTAGTGAGGTTTTAACATAGTATTTGGGTATACCCAAAGGATGTAATTCACCTGGTTCATCCTATGGCCAGGAGTAAAAAAAACAAACTGAATATTTGTTATTATTAACAAAATATAATTTAACAGAAAGTTATTAACTGTCTCTCCGCTGCCTGGAAACTGAGAGTGACTTGGTTCAGTAAAGTTAGAGTCTAGGAGACTGAGAACAAATAGATTCAGGCAGGCTGAGGTTAAACAGTGACGTGAGCTAAGCAGCCGGGTAATAAGAGTATCACAGAAGTAAGTGCATATCAAGCAAAAGTGAAAAGCAACAGCAGCCTATTAGATTGTTCCAGAAAGGGATAGGCAGCAAACACTGTTGGAATAGCAGGCACACTGTAAGAGCAGTCACCAAACAAACCTGTGTAGCAATTATTTCAGCAAAATGAGGCAACAATTAACAGGTAAGGGCCCATCTGAATTACTTAGTGAGTAACTGTACTGACAAAAATGCTGATCTCAGTTATTAAAGCTGTACATGAGATACTGATCTCAAACCATACAAAACCTCGACTACTAGTAATATGGTAATTAGGCAAGAACTGCAGAGTTTTGGTGTTAGCATGACGTTGATCAGAAATACACCTGCCAAAGTAGCCTGTAAATCATTCTATTCTATAATTTCAGAATGCTTCAGGAAGGCATGTGTTTGTTCCTAATGACTGCCTGCTGGCACTTTGCTTGTTTAAAGTCTTGGCATAATTACTGTGGCAAGTCAAACTCAGACCTTAAGGAGGTGATCTCTATCACCTAGAACAGATCTAGACTGCATTGGCCAGGTTGATACAGAGGTTTGGTACAGCCTATACTTCAGCAGCCTACCCTTTGTCCTGCACTCTGCATTTAACTGCAGAGACCTCTTAGGGATGCCCGGTGCCTGAGTCAGTACATTGGAGGTCATTTTTTCTCTACACCTGTTCTCTACAAGTTTATGGAAGACCACTTTCAGTAAGTACATTTAAAGATTGAGAGGGATGAAATTTTATCTACTCAACAAAACTTCTCACTCTAATCAACAAAACAGCATTGCTCTAATAAATAAACACTGATTGATTTAAAATAAATCTGTTGTTGAACTGAACTGCAAATTGCTAAGCAAGCAGAGAAACTGTCATCATCTTTAAACTATTGCAATTGGTACTGACAATATTTTCACAGTGGGATGTGTCACGGTGGTATATTCCTGTTGATTTTTGGGGAACATGACAAGCGTATGACTGCCTGCTCTGTAATTGCTGATAGTCCAAATCATAATCACTGCAAACAACTTTCTGTGGTAATTGAGTTTGTGATTACTCCCACTGTTCTGCGGCCATGGAGTTAATATATAAAAATGAAGGGTGTGTGGGCTATTCCCCCACATGGGGGTGCAGGGTGGCTTCCCTCTTGAAAGAAAACTACTGTGTGTATCACTAGATTGGATGAGAGATAGGAAATTCACCCTGGGGATCACGTCAGTCGCCCTGCTAGACAGGGGTCCAGGGAAGTAAATATTGTGGGAAGAAATATCCAGGGAATTGGCTAGGCTTGTATAGGCCCTAGGGCCGATAGCTTAGTACCAACCTATGAACCTATGATTTGCATTTTTGGCACATGCAGAATGTACCATGTTCTTACCATATAATCTTTTCCCATTTAACAATGTCAAACTCTGCATATATTCACAGTTTTGATGGTTTTCATGTGTAACGTAGTATCTTGCAATGGTACTTCAAACTCCCTGAGTTGCCACCTGTCCATCTGACCAATACATGTCTTTTCTTCCATTTAAATTAGCACGGAGGAAAATGACCATAGATATGGCCATCAGAGGCACTGAATAGTCAAAAGTAACACATGCTTTGAAACTGTACAAAAAGACTTTTATAGCAAATCAGCCATGATATAGCTAGTCATGATTGTATGAGGGGGTACTGAAAAGTTCTAAGCCTGACCCAGAAGGGAATGACATGGAGCCATGAAACTTAATAAGTTACTCAACATATTCATCCCAAAGTTCAACACACTTGGCACATCATGTCTAAAGTTTTTGTAACTCTGCTAAAAAAGTCTGAAGTCTGGTCACTGAAATACTGATCCACTGCTGCAGTTACCTCCAAATCACTCAACAATTGCTGCCCTGTCAAACATTTTTTAAGGTTAGAAAACAGGAAACAGTCACCAGATCTTGCTCCATCTCAATGAAAATGCTGCAAAATCAACATGGAAGTTTTTGTGTCCACATTCATACATTTGGGTACCCACTTGGCTAACAGCTTCTGCAATCCAGCTGTTCATGGATTATAAACACAACACATTCCCTGGATATCTATAGTGTCTCAGCAATTGTTTTAGCTATTTCCACTTGGATAACAGCTTCTGCATATCCAGCTGTTCATGGATTATAAACACAACACATTCCCTAGATATCTATAGTGTCTCAGCAATTGTTTTAGCCAATATTTGCCGATCTGCCAAAGTCAGGTAATTGACATGGTCAACAATTTCAGGAGTTGACACCATTTGAGGCCTCCCAGACCTTGCTGCATCTTTGGTCTCCAAATCTCCATGCTGAAAGTTTTCTCACCACTTCTTCACAAATGATTAAGAAGGGCACTTGTCACTCAGTGTTTGCATCATATATTCATGGATATCCTTTGGAGTTTTCTTCTGCAGGAATAGGAACTTCATTATGGCTCCAAGTTCCACACTTGAAAATCCCACACTTTTCATTGACATGGTTCAATCAGTAATCTGAAACAATGTCAAAACATAACATTATGATTCTGCAGATTGGCACTTTACAAGATAAAAAGAATCCCCTTTTCAGCGGTTTACTATTGAAATGTCGAACGGCACTACATCGACTGTACTATAGTCGAACACGGAAGTTTGAAAATAGTAATGTCGACAACAAAAAAACAAGCTAGGACTGTGTTTTAACATGGGTCGAGGTAGGGGAGATGTTTGTAGTTCTGAATAATACTGAACACCTACCTCGACCCATGTTAAAATCATTCCTAGATTGTTTTGTTGACGTCGACATTGCTATTTTCGAACTTCTTTGTTCGACTATAGTACAGTCAATGTAGTGCCATTCGACATTTCAATAGTAAACCCTTTTCAGCTACAGAGGCAAAAGAATGCTCAGAATTTAGAAAGCTGGTTGGGTTTAGAATTTTTTAGCACCCCCCCCCCCTTGTACACTCTGTGACATCTACTAGGACAGTATCAGTTCCATGTGTATTTGTAATGACATTATATTTTATTAGATGATGAAGTAGGTGTGAATGAATGTGTATTTTTCAATTTTTTGTGATACAGAGATAGGAGATCGCTGGGGTAATAACTCTTTAATGTTTCTCATGTTCTTCCTTTATATGCAGGTATAATAAATGGGGTTTTTTATTCAGATAACAGGAAAAAGACCCTCAATGTTAAGTATGTTAATTAATATTAAAATTGAGGATGGTGGGTGTGATGACCCACCACTGGACCAGTAATCAATGAGCCTCAATCCTCACCACTGGCACCAGTGGGGGACGTACATTGGAAAGATGACAAGTACACACACAGTATTTCTAGATGCAGCTCTCTGCATCAAGTGCAATTTCCCTTAAGAGCACACAGAGACCACAGTCAGTCCGAGGCTGGTTTCTCCCTCTTTCTCCAGATCCTCAATAAGACTCCCCATTGACACAGCTATAGAGTTCAGATCTCAGCTGAGTGGCCAAGCCAAGACCTTCAGCACCCTCTCTGTCCAACCAGTGCTTCGTGTCCCTGCTCACGTAGCTGACACACACACACACCTTGAGGTTTGATTTACACACACACACACACACACACACACACACACACACACACACACACACACACACACACACACACACACACACCTGGGAAAGGCTGGCATAGCTTTACTAGCTGTGCCCCCTTCTGCCCAGACTGTAAGGTAGTTATCATTGCCACCAGCCACTCCTTATCAGTTACTTTAAGGCCCATAACAAAGGGTGTCCAATCTTACTGTGTAACATTAGTATTAATACAAATGGTAGTTTGACCAAGAGTAAGGCTATTAGGAGTGGCCCGCAGTGTCACCAAATAAATATGCAAGTACTCCCAGAACTTAAATAGCTCTACAAAGAACAACACAATGAAAGGTTTAAATATATTTAGTAATAAATAATAAAAGAACATGAAAATACTTAGTATATATTTGTAGTGACAGAGTTCAAACTCACAGGAAATATTTAAAACAACATTGCAGGACAGTCTCAAATAAATAAAGAAAAACATCTACATTAAGCTTTGCTATATTTCTGACTATATCTAAGAGAATTATTATACCCTAGTTAACTTACTTCATCAGAGCAAAGCAAATATGTGGTGAATGGGTCTTCTGGTCAGGTCGAAGACAGACTACAGAATGCTGTCTCTCACTCAGAGACCTCTCAAATGAATATCTCAAATATTACTGCTGTTATAGCTTGCAGAATGACATAATTTCTTGTCATCTGACTCTATCCCAGGTGAGAACCCCCCACTGCTGGAATCTGGCAGTATTTAGCATCTTCCTGTAAAAAAACATAGACAAGGGCTTTTCTTCATATCTTTGGCAAATGATGGAAGTCATAAAACAATAAAACACTTCCAAGACAATACAGACAGTTCTTTAGTTTTGGACATTGTGTCTCTGGTGCACTGAAACTGAAAGACATCTTTTTTATGGCCTAGCTATAAAGTAATTTATTTTCAGCTATTTTTCTGAAGTTTTGCCAGTTAACCTCCTGTTTTCCAGTTTCTCCTGTTAAAATATATACATTTGAACATTTACAATGGTGTATGTACATTTCTGTTCTATTCTAGTAGGGTACACTGTGGATAAAGTTCAAACAGCACTTTGCAAAATACATCTTCAGCACACATGTCTATGAAAACCATTTTATATGACATACAGCTCTAACACATTTGTAACACAAACATCTTATATGAATCATGTTGATGTTCACAAACGACATATAATTATTTACAAAATTCCAGTTAGTTGGCCTGGCAGTATCTCCTTTTGTCACAGGGGCAGTAAATCTTTCTGGACTGTTTAACAATTTAGTGGCACACTATCAACTAAAGCTGATCCATGTTTAGGTTTATGGAGGAGTTTATATACTAAACCTGATGAGCCTTTGCTGACTGCGGACAAGACAGTAATTTGACTATCTACCAAGAAATGTTATACTGCATCACAGAAAAATTGTCCCAACACTTGGAATCTTAATGTCACTCAAGCGTGGAAAAGTTGATAGAATGAAGCTTTGTGTTAAACTGAGTAGCTCTTCTATATTATATCAGAGTGTCTTTAGAGTATGTAGGTTGTTTTTTTTACAGTTTTTCATTTTCCTTATGAGAAATGGCCCTTTCCCTTTAAAATTGAATGAGACAGCTTTTAATTTGGAAGATATGTATATGTGGTCTGCAACTACAGAGTGAAGCATGAAGAGGAATCCTTCCACATTGCAGGACTAGTACGGTCGTATGGTCATCTTTGCATAATGTAAAGGTTCTGTAGTTACTTCAATTGGCATTATACATGCAGTTTACATGCACATGTACTAGTGCAGGTAGATGTTATCTAGCTGTGACCAGCTGTTACTTCCATAATGCCTGGTGCTGTTAGCGTAATGAATTTGTATGTGAGCAATTTTTAATGGAATCTATGTTCCTGAAACAGCAGACAGAGTGAAATGGTTTGGAGAAGAGGAGATGATTAGTATTTAAAAGCAGTGTAAAATGCTAAATTTAATCCGGATTTGTATCCCATTTCCTTATGTAAATTTGTATATTTTTGCATGCTCACATGATACATTACTCACCTTGTCAGTCCAGGCATCACATGACTTCTGTGCCCCGTGGACCTCTAAGCCTTAATCAGGCTTTGCAGTTATAAAATAGTGCGAAACATTTTAAGCATGACTTTTAGAAGAGTGCTGATTGGTCTCTACTTCATAATAAGCAGTAACTTCAGAAAGAAAGAAAGAAATCTAACCTAACTAAAGAATGACACTGTCACAGAATCACATCCAAACATGCACGCATGCACAATTGCGCACACACTAACACACACACACACACACACACACACACACACACACACACACACACACACACACACACACACACACACAAACGTGTGTGTGTGTGCATGGTCTGCATTTTAATTTCAGTTATGTGTCCTTCTCAGTGTGACTGTACTGGAATTAGAATCCATGTGCTTTTATATTTCACTGCTGTAGGTGAGCATGTCACACATGCAACACTAAATTAACCAGTAGTGCAGGTGCAGGCTCACTGTTGTTGGAACTGGAAAAGGTCAGGAGCTGAGAACTGAACTGTGCAGAGTTATGAATCACTGACTTTAATTATTTGGTCCACTTCACCTCATTCAACACATATCAAAGGCAAAGGACCAGAGAAGCTGCTGCAGCTTTAGTAAAAAAAAAAATAAAAAAGTGACTTTAATTTCTCTTCTCATCTGGGCAGGATCAGCAATTCAGCCCAAGGGTACATGTGTGATGCATAGTATTTTCAGAGCTGACTGTACAGAGCATGCTCGGGCCCAGATTCATTACGACTTGAATGTGTCCCAGGAGCTCAGTAATATTGCTGACTTGCTTGAGGTGCTAGGATGGGAAATGAAGAAAGCGGTTTTCCCATTAGTTTATTTTTTAAATGATAACACACATGGGGTGCACAACTACTGCAGGCAGTTTAACACAGCTGCTTTATAGCCAGCTGTAATTAGACTTTTAAAAATACAGCTCCAATTCCCTTTCTCCTCTTTACAAGGTGCCTGGCTATCATTTGTGACAATTCAGCATGTTTGACTCATATTTCAAAGCAAAAATAATTGTAAATGCTACTGGAGATGCTATGTTTAATAAGGTACTGGATTGCAAATCTCTCAGTGCATAAGAAAATCTCACTATTAAAACACAAGTATTATATACATAATTGCTAAAATTCTGTGTGTGTGTGTGTGTGTGTGTGTGTGTGTGTGTGTGTGTGTGTGTGTGTGTGTGTGTGTATGTTTGAAGGATCTGTTTTGTTTCTATTAGGTTCCTTAAAAAGGTAGAGCTCATAGGTTCAGTTATCAAACTTATAAACTACTGGTCTTCAAGAAGCCTGATTGCCATAAACTTCTATGATTTCTAATTTCCATGTATACATTGAGATGAGGTTTCAATTAAGTTAATGATTTGACTAGTTCCAAATGTAATGGAAGTTTGTTCTGTGATTTTGGAAGGCATTGCATTTTGTATCTCTGACCTTTTTCTAATATTGATAGTTGCTGATGCCACTCAAAATAGTTGAGCTTTTCCTAACCAGTATGCTGGTATGGAATCACTGTAACTTTTTACCTTGTTTCAGTTGATTTCTCTAATGGCTACAGAAAACACACACACAGTAATGTATTCAATAATGGGTCAGATCAGTGAGCTATTTAGGGGTACAATGATATCCATGGAGTGACCACACATGCTCTTTAGGATTGGATGGGGTGTAGAATATGCTTTTCTGTCTTTGGCAGACCATGCACAGAAGGTTATGGCAATCAGGCTTCTTGAAGACCAGTAGTTTATAAGTTTGATAACTGAACCTATGAGCTCTACCTTTTTCAGGAACCTAATAGAAACAAAGCAGACCCTTCAAACATATACACACACACACACACACACACACACACACACACACACACACACACACACACACACACACACACGTTTGTGTGAGTCTGCTTGTGTGTGTGTGTGTGTGTGTGTGTGTGTGTGTGTGTGTGTGTGTGTGTGTGTGTTAGTGTGTGCGCACTTGTGCATATGTGCATGTTTGGATGTGATTCTGCAACACTGTCATTCTTTAGTTAAGTTAGATTTCTTTCTTTCTTTCTGCAGTTACTGCTTATAATGAAGTAGAGACCAATCAGCACTCTTCTAAAAGTCATGCTTAAAATGTTTCGCACTATTTTATAACTGCAAAGCCTGATTAAGGCTTAGAGGTCCACGGGGCACAGAAGTCATGTGATGCCTGGACTGACAAGGCGAGTAATGCATCATGTGAGCATGTAAAAATACACAAATTATTTATATAGAGGGTGGTCAAAGTTTAAATTGCTATATACCGCTGTCACTTGATTTAGAATTATGCTGTTGTTTTTATGACATGGTCATTTATTTTGTAATCATAATTTAAATCCTTTTTGCCAATTCTCATGATGCTATATTTATTGACAATAAAGTTTTTTTTAATTGCAAACAAACTTGAAACATTAGCAATAATAGAAGTAACAACAACTAGCATCATAATTAAGTGACTGCCTAACTATAAGCAATGTT
The DNA here is from genome assembly GCF_019279795.1 of Protopterus annectens. NCBI lineage: Eukaryota > Metazoa > Chordata > Ceratodontiformes > Protopteridae > Protopterus > Protopterus annectens. Next base: position 382,457,059 of record NC_056747.1, on the reverse strand, counting down.
TTTAACGTGACATCTTTCGGCTTTTCCCAGTTAGGGGTTGCCACAGTGGAACTCCGGTCCGCTAATGATTGGCAGTGGATTTTTACGGTGCCAAATTGCCAGCCCAATGCCCAGCCTTCAAAGAAGGCACACCCATTCACACATGCAACTACCTGCATATCTTTAAACATCACTTGACCGTGGGGAGGACAACATGACCTAATATACAAATAATCTGGCAATTCAAGTGAAGAACTAGACACACATGATATTTAAACATACTGTGTCAGTGGGACAAAAGTTATATAAGTTGATCTAAAAAATTGTTGAGAGATAAAAGTGGCAATACAACAACTTAAGTTTAATCTTCTAATCAACAACAACAGCACAAAAAGTGCAATGACAGACCCTGAAAACTGCCCATCTTAGGGTTGTAAATAAACAAAATGTCATTGATACATTATGACAGCTTAAACTAGTGTTAGATAAACAAACAGCAATAGAACATCAACAGCTTAGAGTTATTTGTAGCAAAAGAGTGGTACTTATATCAGTCACTTACAGTAAGTACCTCAGCCAAAACTGAACTTGCAAGATACTCCTAAATCTAGGGGTAAACAACTGGTCCTAACTTTATCCAGACTTCTCATAATTTACTAATGTTAAAAGTGAACTCATTACTACTGCATTGGGCAAATATTTTTGTAGACCATTTTGGAGAAGTTTGACATCTTTTGTTAAAATAATTATGTTACCCGATTTGCAATCAACAATATATTTGGTTATTCGCAGAATAATTTCCAACCTTTTTGTCTGTGAAGAATAATCCAAAAACAGAGGAAGAAGTGATGTCCATACACACAGCCCTGAGGACACGACTGATAGACAGGTAATCCTCCCAGCCCTGGATTATTGCATCCTGTTCTTTACTCAGTGCTTTACTTATTTAACTATGTATTGCTTGGCATTTAATTTGTCAATTATTCCCTCATGTAAAACTATGATGAAAGCCTTAGAAAGTTCAAGATAAATGGCCTACACAAATCTCTCCAATTTTAAATTAAATTGCTTTTCCACTGACCTAGTTAGAAACAATCATTGCCTGTATTTTTGGTGCCCCTCCCTTGCTTATTCTGGTACCTCTTTCCTTTTGGCCTTACTAGGTTATAAGAGATAAGTGTTGTCATGCCATAGGTAGAAGCCATCTTTTTCTAGTATGCCCATTTCATTTGTTTTCCCTAGTATTTCATTCTAAGTCCACAGTTTCCAGATAAACTTGCCTCTATGCATCTAGGATGCACAATGATTGAGCCTCCTTCCCAGCTGATGATAGTAAATTGCTTTGTTATTCCCCTAAGCTTTCTTTGGTACCACTTTGACGGCAAAATGCCCACTATATTCCCATTCCTGTAAAAGGTAAGTCAGCTATTGGGTGCTCACTTGTCTTTCTCAGCTGACATCTGGGCTGTTACTTGAATCCAGGTTGCTGGTGATGTCTGCAGACAGGCACTCTGCCTTGACAGTATCAAGCTGCCTAATGTTTAGCTGGAGTCACCATTCTGAGGTACCTTGTTGGTGACTAGATGTTTCATATATGTATGAAACCACCTTTGATGGTAGCCAATTCTCCTGGACCTAGACAATTATTAGAACCTGTGGCTCTGAGCATTAAGGAACCACAGTGGAATACTGAAGTCAAGTATTCCCATGATGCAATTTACTGTGGTGGTGGTGTTGCGGTAGCATTGTCGCCTCACAGTAAGACATCCTGTTCGATTCTCAGCTAAAGCGTCTTCTTTGTGGGAGACATGCGTGAGTGGGCGTACCTTCGTTGAAGGTTGTACGTCAGGGCTGGCAACTCAGTACGTAAAAATCTACTGCCAATCAGTAGCGGACCGGAGTTCCGCTGTGGCGCCCCCTAACCAGGAAAAGCCGAAAGATACAACTCTTGACCAAATGACTAATTTGAAGATTGTTATGCCATATGAATAAATTGCAACAGCCCAATGTTCGACAACAGGTATTATTAACAGATTCAGGTGTGAACGTAACAAAGAAAAAAAACATCCAGCCTAGACCAAGATGGTCTGTATGAATAAAAGAATCACAATCTACAGACCAAAGAATTCAGCACCACATTCCAGCTTTACTGAAGCAATCTAGCAGGAAACAAGTACAGTCAAAGCACTTGGTTACTTATTTTTGCACGGAGTATATCATCATATTATTGGTAAAGATGAATGAGTGAGTGCTGTCACTGTACTTTGTAAAGTTTTATACATTCCACAGGACTGAGGTGCTAAATTGTTTGGTCTGTTGGGGAAATTAAACAACCCATTTCACTACAAATCCAGTCTCTACAGTGTCCCTCTGCTGATGCTTTCACAATCCATCTGCAATAAAACCAAGCTGAATAAGAAGTGTAAAAAAAGTGTTAACATATGTTTGCATCTTGCAACATGTCTTACTGCTAAACGCAAATAAAATTACAAAAATCTATGCTGATTTTTTAATGGCTAGGCTGGCTGTAAATGATTTAATTTACCTACCTCATTCCATGCTCAAGGCTTGAATTTTAGGAGTTGCTGCAAGCATGTTGTGTGATTTTGATATTATTATATATTTTTTTGGTACAACACTGTACCTCATCAGTTTAATCATCTTCCTCATTTCATTTTAAACTATACAACCAAAATCATATATCTAAAATGTCTGACATCCAGAATACGTAAATGTGATTAGTTCAACTTTGGAAATACTGGCCAGTGTCTAGAATACTGAAATGTGATTGGTTATATTTCAGAATCACTGATTATTAAATATTGTGGTGTTAAGAATGAACTTCTATGAAACTGTAAATTGTGATTCAGTGCCACCAGTCACTAGTCCATGGCAGCCACTTATTTACGTCAAAAATTTGGTACTTCCTGCAAAATTCAGGACAATTTAGAAGTATGATCTGGGGAAATGTTTGGTATTTCACAGGCATTTGCCTCTAGAATTCTCAGCAAGTTCTTAGATGTAATGTATCTACATGTGGAGGATTATATATGGTTTCTTACCACACCACATGAGGAGAGAGCTAACATTATGTGCTCCTTCTATGACACTGGCCACTACACTGAGGTACCAGGTGCCGTGGATTGCACACATAAAGCAATGAAGGCCCTTATCTGTCCCACAGTCACAACATTTTGTAAACAGGAAGGGCTACTATTCTGTCATCTGTCAGGTACTATGTGACATGTAAAAGATCATAACCAAAGTGTCCACACAGCAGCCAAGGAGTTTGCATGATTCACATATATGGTACACATTTCAGGTATATTGTCGCTTCCTGTGTACTGAAATTTCATAGAGCTATCTTGTCGGTAAGTTCATCTGCTGTGCTACTGTGAAATAATACACCTACATATCTTGTAAGTCCATAGGCAGTAACACTCCTATATGTTCATTCTGAAGCTAGATACCCACTGAAGCCACAGTTTATGACACCCATAAGAATCCCAGTAACACTGTGCATGCCCAAACCTACAACATTATACAGTGTGTGTCCAGTCTGCCTGCTCAAAGCCCACCACTGCTGTTTCAGTATGTCTTGGAGCATTCCAGTATGCTCCAGCTACGGCCTGAAGGATGTCCTTAGCAAGTTAAACACTACATAATGTGGTGGTGATGAGACAGGCAGAATACTGCTATGGTCAGACCACACACACACACACACACACACACACACACACACACACACACACACACACACACACACACACACACACACACACACACGCATGCACGCACATTTGGCCAGCAGGGAAGGCACATAAATACCACTGCCCAATGAGAATGTGATGGAACAGCAATAGCCATCAGTTACACAGCCATCTCACAGAAAGTGATGGGTGCCATACAGAGCAACACAAGTGACATGGAGCTGCCTAGTCCACGACACCACAGGTGAAACAGAGCTGCCTAGTCCACAGCACCACAGGTGAAGCAGAGCCGCCTAGCCCACAACAACATAGGTGAGGCGGAGCTGCCTAGTCCACATCAGTACCGGTGAGGTGGAGCTGCTTAGCCCAGAGCAACATAGGTGAGGTGGAGCTGCCTAGTCCACAGAAACACAGGTGAGGCAGAGCTGCCTAGCCCACAGCAATACAGGTGAGGCAAAGCTGCCTAGCCCACAGCAACACAGGTGAGGCGAAGCTGCCTATCCCACAGCAGCACAGGTGAGACGGAGCTGCCTAGCCCACATCAGCACAGGTGAAGCGGAGCTGCCTAGCCCACAGCAGCACAGGTGAAGCGGAGATGTCTAGTCCATGTGAGTGTTGGCCCTGACAAGCACAGTGTCACAGTGCAGCATCAAACAGATCAAACATGATGCATATAAGGTTGATATGAGGCCATGTTGGTCAGTATATAGCCAAGTCACACTGTATATCAGACATTCCAAATTTACCATATTGGAGGGAGGAATAGATTACATTTGTCACCTGATGCTCAGGTGGCTAGAGACACAATGACACATGGCTGTCTAAACACACCGAGCTGTGGAGCATATCACAAGAGTCTTGAGGTGGCAGAAATTCTGTGTGCTGAAACCACTGAAACACAAGGGGTGGGATCATTCTTATGTCAGAAGCCATTCCTCCAGGGATAATCTCAGAACCAGTGTCCCCTTGAAGAGGCACTAAAACCTCATCCTGTTGTTCTTTGGTGGTTCCCTACTCTGAGTCTAACCTCTCAGCAGTTATAGAATATGTCTTTGCCTATAGCATGCTGGTAGCACACTTGCAACTCTGTTATAATGTATGATAGTACCCCCATGGCGTTTATATCATGAACCATTGTCTGCCCCACCTCGTCATCTTAACAGCTGGTCAGTACCCCTTCCCCCCAACAGGAAGAATACATGTGCCATAAGTGCTTGTAGAAGGGCATCAATTTTGATGGGGCTCAGATTGTCTAGCCTCTGCTATCCACCCTGCCCTCCAAACCTGCAGACACCTGTGAACATGTAATGCAGAACTGCAGATTGTATGCTATTTGGATTGATAGAATGGCAGCTCAGATAAGAGGGTGCCATGTGGAACATGCATTAATCAAAAGGATAGCCCTGAAGTATGTCATATGACAGTTGTAGGGATAAGTATGGGAATATGCACAGCAGGTGTACATGCTAACAGGTATGTATAATGTAAGGCAGACATCTCTGCTGCCAACAGTTGGTCAACTGTTGGGGTCACCTTGGTACCACTAGTGATATACCCTACTTTGTACTGTGTTGGGGAACATGTGTTTAGGCATATGATTACTCACCATCAAAGCTCAACACATACGTTTGACAGGCTGTGACAGTTATGAAACAGTGAGCAACACGAACAAGGAGAGGTTGTCCTGATACTGTAGGTCATCTTGTTGTCAGTACTTTTTACAAAAAAAGACACATTGAGGCACACATATTCTGGTAGTTAGCCTTTTGTTATATGAATTCCAGTAGAAGTATGCACATCTTTATGAAGGAACACGTAGCTTACTCCACAGTTTACAGTGCTACGTACTTTTTCAGATTACGTACAGAGCCAAATATTGCTGCTATTCCTCCTGTTATTGCTGCCAAGATATGCAACATATCTTCTCAAATCTGCACAACTTAGTTTAGAACATGGCAGTGCAGTTTCAGTTCTAGGTAAGTTTATACCTATTTGTGTGGCACATAGGCAAATTAAGTCAAGAAGTTTGCATGTCTGTGAATCACTATATGTTACCATAGTGAGCCAGTTCCATAAGGTGCATCCTACAGCCTAAGCTGTCATCTAACAGGTCATAAACATGGGCTCATGCTGGAGAAATGAGCGGGTATGCACATAAAGCTAAGTTATAAATAGACTTCAGAAGTCACATTATAGGCATGACTTACAGGCTACCATCTTGTTCTTCATGAAAGGGCAATATTTTTAGAGGATATTTAAAAGAGTGGCAGCTTCTGCTAGCACACACTTGACAGCACCCACATGGTACATTAAGTAGAACAAAATAATGCTTCATGTCTTTCACAGCTGTCTCAGGGAGCATCTATTGGGCCCATATCATGGGGTATTTAAGAAAGTTGATGCCTGGTATGACATCACCAGGATGAGGGAACAGTTCATGCATGAGTGTGTCAACCTGTGGTGCAAGAACTATGATGAGCTTCATGCACAGGAAAAGGGGGTTAGGCAGGAATACAGTACAGTAAATATTTCTCTCTTTTTTTCTTTTTTCCTGTTGAAGGTTTAAGACTGTTGTTTTTACTGGCAAGCAGTTGTCAAGCTGATCATAGGCATTAGGTCTGCTACTGTATGAAGGAGCTGCTGGTAGTAGCAGTACAGGTGATATGCCTATATGTTTTGTATGGGTATCTGCAGGGCGTTATTCTATGGCAGAATCATGCTGCACCACATCTCAGTGACTGCACACTACCTGATATGTCCCCATGCATATCTGTGCCATACTCAATATACGTATCTTAATTTATATGCTGTTGCTGACTCTTACTTGCTGCCTATCTCGCAGGTAATGGGAAATACTTATGAGATTCTCTATATTTTGTGCTAACATCTCGCCCTTCAGTTATTACAGTTTTTGCTGTGCCCCTTCTCTTGCAGCATAAGCAGAACATGATACAAACAGTGCCACCTTCTGTAGGAGGCAGGAGAGGTTTGCAGCCAGTCATGGTAAGTTCTTTGCTGAGGGGCTGACATGTCCTAGATTCTTCATTTCAGTGTCAGGAAACATTCATTTGTGATACCTTCCCATCTTATTCTCTATCTGCAAGTTCAGACAAAAGATTTGCTATGCAGGCACCTCCACCATGTCCCACCCCTGCTGAGGTTATATCTGAAGTTCATGAGGGTTATGAGACTGGGAAGACTTCACCAGTGAGCTGCTTTGGCTCCTTGAGGCTATGAGGACCTCTCCAGTTAGGTGCTTTGGGTCCTCAAGGCTGGAAGGACTGCTTTGGCTCCTTGAGGCTGGGAGGACTTCATCAGAGAGGTGCTTTGGCTCCTCAATGGCAGGTAGCCAACACGTAGTGCTTAAGGACGTCCAGCTACAGATAGAGTAAGCAATGGGTAGATAAATGGCCTGACTGGAAATTCTCCTGGGGCAGATAGTAAATTCCTTCAAATGGCCAGATCCTACCATCAGTCAACCAGGGGATGGTATGGCCCATACCACTAGCCACTCTGATCCATTCACATGCTGATGGATCCATATAATGTAACTATTGGCCCTAGCCCAAGCCATGTGTACTCAGCCTTTCTCTTCTGTCCCACCCTATAAATTGTGCATTGTCCAACCTTTCTCATCACTGTTTGTCTACCCTTTGTTTGTCTCTGTTCCTTCAGTGTGTTCACATCTTGCTGTGTGCACTTTCACCACTTTTTGTCTGTGCTGTTCTGTTTGTCTCTCTGCTTCTGTTCAGTATCCTTTTCCCCCTTTCCTACCCTTTACTTTCTCCTTCTCCCAAAAAGGGTTAAATCCATTTAGCTGATTAAGCCTCATGCAGCCGTACAGTGCATTCCAAAGAATCCCAGCCAAAGTTATTTATTTTTTACAAATCTTTCTTTTTAAAAGCACTTGTAAAGCGGATATTTTCAGAAGCTTCTTTTGTCTCACTGAGCATCCTTGACTTTTACTAGTAAATATATGTGCATTTCTAGTTTATTGATGTTTTCTTTTGAAACAGTTTAATTTATATAAAAAGAAATAAAGTAATGACCTGCACATCATATTAGACTCTGTGACAAACGATCACATGATAACTGTTTGGCACTCAAAAGTATGAAAATTAAAGTGTGATAAAGCAATAAATATATAAAACAAAATAAAATAAAATTGAAATGAACTGCTTGCATTTTCTGCAGTTATCTGCTACATCCTTCACACCTCTGCTCTTTACAGGTACTCATTCTTTGGGATACTGTGATCTCAGAATTCATATACAACACCACATCCATACTTTGGTGTTCACACATATGAGTGAATAACAAATTGTGGATCACACTTTCACACTGCACACAGCTTATTAACTAACAGTTCGAAACTGAGAAAAGGCAATTCATGCTTTAAAGTGTGATACATAGCATTTCAGTTTCTAGTAGAAGTGGGAGAATGTCAAATAATGAAATGCTTCTCAACTTCATTCATTTCAGTGTTTATATTACTAAGCAGAGCTGTGTGTGTGTGTGTGTGTGTGTGTGTGTGTGTGTGTGTGTGTGTGTGTGTGTGTGTGTGTGTGTGTGTGTAGGTAGGGGTCCTTACCTGTCCCAAGTCCCAATGCCATGGAATGAGCAAGGTTAGGGATGGAACACTGTGGTGTGAACTGTGAGGAAATTATTCATTTAAGCTATATCTTAGCATATCAGTGTAGTGCACCCACAGGTGTAGCTGAAGTAGATATGAGATCCTTCCTACCTGACTCTGGTGACACCCCTATAGGCCCAACACACCAAGGTGTCAAGAATAACCGATTTTATTCTAGGTGACATGTCTAGTTTAAAAGGTAAAAGCACAACCCCAAACAAATTATTTAAACAGTGCACCAGTTAGCAATAAGGCAAGGTGGTTTCTGCATGCAATGAAAACATACATTCACCTTCTTCCCCAGAATTCAGAAAAAGGTCTTGACAGTCAAACATGCACAAAGAAGGCAATATCAATGAGCAGTAAACTTTATAATGCAGCAATACAAACATGGGAAAACATGCAATGTCATTAAGCAATAAAAGAGTTATAATATGACAATACAGATATGAGAAAATGCAATGTCATTGAGCAGCAAAATTCTTGAAGGCAGCAGTCCCAACATGAGAACAATGCAATGTCATTGAACAATGAAGATTTACAATGCAACAATACTAATATGACAAAATGCAATGTCATTGAACAATGAAGATTTACAATGCAACAATACTAATATGAGAAAATG